>NC_090319.1:241427517-241731445 GCF_040869045.1 Eurosta solidaginis
GGATCCCGAAAATCATTCAGAAATGATGCCGGAAGGGTCCCCAAATGATCGCGAAATAGTCCCGATATGATTCCGGAATAGTCCCGAAATGTCCCAAAATAACCCCGACGGGATCCCGGACGGATCCCGAAAACTATACAGAAATGATCCCGGAAGGGTCCCAAAATGATCCCGAAATAGTCCCGAAAAAGTCCCGAAATTACCCCGGCGTAATCCCGACCGATCCCGAAAACCATCCAGAAATGATCCCATAAGGGTCTCCATATGACCCTTACGGGATTACAAATAAGGTGAAGCTAATTATAAAACCATGTTAATAAGGCAGCAGGCGCATTGGAGCGAATAAAAGGTTACATAGAAACATACAGGTAAAGCTAATAAAAGCGTGCTAATAAAAACAATTGACGGAGGGCGGATGGCGGGAGTAGAGGAGAGGACCACTGATCGTTCCTCCAAAATTGTCTAGATCTCGTTCTGTATGTACCAGATACCAAAAACTATTGATTTAGGAGAAAATTTATATTGAGTTATAACAATTTATAGATTTTATACCAGAGGGGGAGATAAAGGGGGCGGGCGGAGGGTGTCACTGCTTACTTTGTAAGCCCTCGACTTATTTGACCCCTTGAGTCTGTGATATTGGTGAAGGCCAGTATACGTAAAGTTATAATGTGTAAAAATTATTGAAAAATAATTTCTCGAAGGGTCGTGGGACCCCCACCCCTCTTTCCATGTTCGAAAAAAATTTCGCTAGTAGACTAATGTCTGTGTCCCAAATTTCATCAAAATCCGTGTAGCCATTCTGGGGTGATTCAGTCGCAAAGACGAAAAAATATAATAATTAAATTATAACTGTTCCTAGGGGGCGGGGACCACGCCCCTTTTCAAAAATATATAGTTAGTAGATCCTTCTAGACTATTGGCTATATGTGTGCAAAATTTCATCCAAATCGGTCCAGCCGTTCTTGCGTGATTGAGTCACAAAGACAAACGTCTGGACAAACATCCAAACATCCAAACATCCAAACATCTTCACATCCAAACTTTGCCATTTATAATATATATTAGATATTAGATAGATATTAGATTCGATTAGATATATTAGAATATTAGATGTATACCACGAACAGTATTCCATGATTCCAAGGGCTTCTGATTTCGCTCTGCAGAACTTTTTCATTTTCTTCTAGTTAATATGGTAGGTGTCACACCCATTTTACGAAGTTTATTGCAAAATTATATTTTGCGTCAAAAAACCAATCCAATTACCATGTTTCATCTCTTCTTTCGTATTTGGTACAGAATAAAGGCATTTTTTTCATTTTTCGATATCGATAAAGTGGGCGTGGCCATAGTCGACTTCGCCCATTTTTAATACCAAGATAAAATGAGTTCAGATAAGTACGTGAACTAAGCTTAGTAAAGATATATCGACTTTTGCTCAAGTTATCGTGTTAACGGCCAAGAAAAGAATGTGTATAAAAACTGGACGATCAACCGATTTCGCCCATTTTCACAGAACACAGTTACCGGAAAAAAAGCTACGCCCTTACCAAATTTCACAAGGATTGGTAAATTTTTGTTCGACTTATGGCATTAAAAGTATTCTAGACAAATTAAATGAAAAAGGGCGGAGCCATGCCCATTTGAAATTTTATTTTTGTATTTTGTTGCACCATATCATTATTGGTGGCCACCGTGATGTGATGGTAGCGTGCTCCGCCTATGCCCTGGGTTCGAACCCGGGCAAAGTAACATCAAAATTTTAGAAATAAGGTTTTTCAAATAAAAGAAATTTTTTCTAAGCGGGGTCGCCCTCGGCAGTGTTTGGCAATCGCTCTGAGTGTATTTGTGCCATGAAAAGCTCTCAGTGAAAACTCATCTGCCTTGCAGATGCCGTTCGGAGTCGGCATGAAACATGTAGGTCCCGTCCGGCCAATTTGTAGGGAAAATCAAGAGGAGCACGACGCAAAATGGAAGAGAAGCTCGGCCTTAGATCTCTTCGGAGGTTATCGCGCCTTACATTTATTTTTATTTATATCATTATTGGAGTTGAATGTTGACATAATTTACTTATATACTGTAAAGATATTAAATTTTTTATTAAAATTTGACTTAAAAAATTGTCTTTTTAAAAGTGGGCGTGTTCGTCATCCGATTTTGCTAATTTTTAGTAAGCACACATACAGTAATAGGTGTAACGTTCCTGCCAAATTTCATCATGATATCTTCAAAGACTGCCAAATTACAGCTTGCAAAACTTTTCAATTACCTTCTTTTAAAAGTGGGCGGTGCCACGCCCATTGTCCAAAATTGTATTAATTTTCTATTCTGCGTCATAAGCTCAACCCATCTACCAAGTTTCATCGCTTTATCTGTCTTTGGTAATGAATTATCGCACTTTTTCGGTTTTTCGAAATTTTCGAAATCGGAAAAGTGGGCGTGGCTATAGTCCGATTTCGTTCATTTTAAATAGCGATCTGAGATGAGTACCCAGGAACTTACATACCAAATTTTATTAAGATACCTCAAAATTTACTCAAGGTATCGTGTTTACGGACGGACGGACATGGCTAAATGGATTTCTTTTTTCGCCCAGATCATTTTTATATATAGAAGTCCATATCTATCTCGATTAGTTTATGCCGTTACGGATTACCGTTATGCGAACAAAATTAATATACTCTGTGAAGCTCAGCTGAGTATAAAAAAGGAGTAGGCATAGATACATATTTTCAAATAAACAATTTTCAAATTTGCCTTAAAAAGGGAAAATAAACTTTTACGTTTTTTGTGGTCTGGATACCGCGCTATATAAAGGAGGTATTTAGAAGAAATATACATATGTATCTTCTTTTTTAATTGAATTCATCACACCCCTCTTGTTAGCTGATTCAAGTATTTTTAAAGTGCCGCTGCCATAGTGTAGTTCACCGCAACTAGCGCCATTTGTGTTTCAACTTTATAGCCAGCATTTCAGAGTCAGTGTCTGAACATATATTACATAGTTTAAAGTTACTTATGGCTCCCGCCTTGTCCGTCGGTCTGTCGCCTTTTACTGCATCAAAAAATCTGCTACAAACTGTGAAAATAAATCAGCGCAGTCAAGTGAAATCATGTCGCCCCTCCGCGATGTTGCAAATCATATGGGCAAATCCACCAAACACGCAACTCTGAACAGCAGAAATTGAAGCATATGTGCGTTTAGTCTTCTGTACTATTGGGCGCTTTCAGCAAACACAACTGTATATACGTCCATGAGTTATAACTTTCTGAACGCACAGAGTAGTTACGATCCACTGTATGGTTGGAAGTTTTTTCGCTACATTCACTCAACGTGTTTATTCTGCTGTCTGGCAGTTCTCTGACATTTTAAATTTTTCCTTTTAATATTATGGTGAAGTATGAAAAATAATGTAAGAAGTCCTTTTCCTTAAAATTTAATGGTAATTATTTCATTACGCAGTTGCCCCAACTCGCCGTTCATAGAACAAAATTTCTATCACTTAATTGACGGAAACATGTTTGCAACGTATCAAAAAAATTTCTTTTCGCAGAACGCGCCTGGACTATCGGACCTGGTGATTTTTATGACGAAAAAAGTTGAGAAAAGGGTTTTGAAAAACTTTGAAAGACAAAAAAACGTGATTTTGCACATTTTCAAGTGTAGATCTTGACAACTGTGAGGCACTGAGATATCGTTCTGATAAGGGTGTGGCTATCACATCAAATTTTCTGCATGTGAATATATGTATGTACAGGCCCGACGATAGGGGAGGGGGAACGGGGGATTCCCCCGGGCCCGGGGTTTCTGAAGGCGCCCACGATTTAGAGTTACTAAAACATTTTTTTAATTCAGGAGAGTCTTTAGTTGTTCCATGTGCAATTTTTAAGCCCAATTTCAAAAGCATCGAATATCTGCATCTCGTTTTAATATTATAGTGAAGTGTGAAAAACATTTTGAAATGTCCTTTTCCTTAAAATTTAAGAATAAATATTTCATTTGGCAGCTGGCTCAAAACGCTGTTTATAAATTTGTGCAAAAAAACGCGAGGGAAACTATATTAGATCAACGCAAGAAAGCCAAGTAGTTTGCTATTATCGTTGATCCTACGTCTGATGTTAGTCACGTTGAACAGACTACGTTCATTTTGCGCTACCTCCATTTCAATTCGAAAGCAACAAATTTTAAAATTCAAGAACGGTTTTCGGCTTTCGTGGATTGTAAATAGAGCTTACGATTTCTTCTCGAACACAAGCGAGATTTTCGAGACCCGAGAAATCGAGAACTCGACTTCTCGCGAGACTCTCATGTCTCGAAGTACTCGTAAATCTCGCGTTTTCTCGACATAAACTTAATCGCTGTATGGACACTTGATTTTTTTTACTTGTGACCTTACTTGCTTTTATTGCTTAACTCAAAACATATTTATTATACATCTAATCATGGTATAAAAAAGAAGTTAGTTCCACTCAAATTTGTGAATTTTTGAAGTTTCATAATCTTTGTTGTTTTGCTAGAAGCGTTGCCATACCGTTACTGTTTAAGCCGAAATTGTGCGTTCAGGATGAAAACGCAATTATCAACTGAGACAATAATAATATGCTTTAGCACGATTTATGTGCATACATATCGAATAAGGATACAGTAAAATATGCACTTTATTGAAAAATAGTGGATAATGACTCATACATTGATTAACGACTCATATCTTTATGGCAGCTTGACCCCTAGACAGAAAAAAATACACGAAAAATCCTGCTGTTCTAGCATGGCGCTATTATCATGCCCCTACAGTGGATATTTCTCAAAGCATGTTGAGAAAAAGTGTACCTCCAAAAAAGTCTGCAGTGAGTGGTAGGTGTTTAATTTGTTACGTTTGTGGAACGTCAATGCTAAAGGGGTACAGAATGTGTATAGGCGCGCCTTGCCCCAAGGTGACCCCTGGTACAACGGGCAAAATAACTCTCATAACTACTGCTAACCTGCAGAGCTACAGGGCAATGTTCTCCCTAAAAAATTATTTTACAATTCCCTCCTCAAGCGCTACGCTTGAATTATACAATAAATAAAAAATGTGGACTTGTAGCCAATTTATCACCATTAAATTTCATAAAAATTGCGTTCAAGTATGCTAAACTCTTTAGTAATTTCGGTGTCTGTTTATAAGGACCTACTTTGGGCACGTGGGGACACTTAAGAAGGCTATATTCCTTTGCTTTTTATACTTCGATCCATGTTTCTTCCATCAGAGCAATTTTGGGAGCTCGAAAAACTTATTAAAACCATTTTTTCAAGGCTGGTATTTTGTATTAAAATATTTCCAACGCATGCGTCTAATTTTTTTTTTCTTTTTCATTTGAAATAACTATGGAAGTAATTTAGTCGTATCAGTTAATATGAAATCCATCAAAATTAGAAAAGTTCGTAACATATTTCAATCTGGTAATTTGTTTTTGGTGAAATTGTTATTTTCCCCGCAAAAGTCTATTGGTTAATGTCACACTAAATGGAACTACCTCCATTTTTTGTACCATGCATATAATTTTGTTCACAATATTTTATTTTTGTAAATGCCATCTATGGTCAAAATCTGTATACAATTTTCCCCAACATTTGTGTTGTTTAACGTACCCTTTGCAACATAGCTAGTGCAGAACTTTCTTTCAGCGTCCTTGTAAGAATCAAAAACTTTTATATATCGTGTTAATCTCAATAGCGAGTTTCAGGACTTGCCACGCTTTGTCTTGAATCCGTTTTGGCAAGACAGTTATATTTTGATATTATTATAATAATTTTGCAGCGAAAAAGCAAGAAAAGCCGTTCTTTGATATCCGATCCTTCTATATTGAATAATTAAAATTTATAAACATCATTATATTATCAGAAATGTACTAAAATGTTACCAATTAACTATAAAAGATTATTTAAAACAATATGTGGCTGTTAAAAGAGAATTTTATTTATACGTTACAATAAAACAGTATAAATTGTAAATATTCTGTGTTAATTTTATTTTCAGTTCTTAGTCCAAAAATTATTTAGTTGATGTTGCAAAAATTTTTTTGATGTAATTCATCAATAATGATTCATTAATGAGACGTCATTAATTCAAATTAATCAAATTTATTAGTGGATTTTTTATAGGGGGCCCGTAAATTGTTTAGTCCCGGACCGGATTTTCCCTCTATGGCCCTGTGTATGTACATATATTTGATGTGCCTATGTATTTTCGAAAATATCAGCAGCCCAAAGTAGCGTAGCTGGTTATTTTGCATCATAAATATTTAAAATTTTTGCTGGTATACTTTTGAGGCAACTTATTATCGAACATTGGATTTTATGCAATACATAATTGCTTATTAGAACACGAAATAGCATGTGGCCTCGAATTAGAAGCTCAATCTTTTATTTGGAAGAAAAGTGCAGAAATGGCGAAGCACATGGAAGTGTAATTTTTGTCGAAAGTAGGTTTTTTTATTGCACAACTATAACTTTTATTTTCTTACTTCAGGACATTTTAAAATTATTTCTTCTCTAACACAATATTTTAGTATCAAAAGTCTCATTTTGGAGATTTACATATGTATGTAAAGGAACATTAGTGGTACTGATGATATAAGTGGCAAATATGAATTTTTTCAAGAAATATTGAAATTCGTGGAGAAGTGTAAAAAAATTTATTTATAGTGGTGGTCATGTAAAAAAACCCTAAAATAAGAGGCAGGATTCACAACTGCTTTTTTCTTTAATTATAAAGAATTTTTAAAGTTTTTCGAATACGCATTTTTTTAGTTCATTAAATTTGACTTAAACGATGTGAAAGTTTCAAAAATCTGTGATCCACTACCGATTAGTTTTAACAATTTTTTTTTTTTCACGAGGATTTTTTTTTCTTCCATACAATGGAGGAACAAAATCTTTTTTATAAGCGAGCCAATGAGGAACACCCTCGACAAACCTATTCTAAAAACAAGTAAGGAAGGCAAAGTTCGGGTGTAACCGAACATTACATACTCAGCTGAGAGCTTAGCTGCGTTGGTTACGTATATGGTTTATAAGTGGTTTTTAATTCCATATCACATACGTTTGGGAAATATCGACCAAATTGTAGACCAAGGGTGACGTTTTTTTGGAACGATTTTCCTTCATCCTTTTTCAAATAAGGGAAAATCTCCATGTAGCAAAAAGAACCTAGGGTAACCCTGGAAGGTGTTTGTATGACAAGAAAGGTATTAAAGAGTGTTTTAAAAGAAAGTATGCCTTAGTCCTATAGGCTGACGCCTTTTCGAGATATCGCCATAAAAGTGGACCAGGGGTGACTCTAGAATGTGTTTGAAAGATATGGGTATCAAATTAAAGGTATTAATGATGACATGTGAAGGCCTTTTCGAGATATCGGGTACCGCTAATTTATTTATATATGTAATACCACGAACAGTATTCCTGTCATGATTCCAAGAGCTTTTGATTTCGGCCAGTAGAAATTTTTCATTTTCTTCTACTTAATATGGTAGGTGTCACACCCATTTTAGAAAGTTTTTTTTTACGTTTTATTTTGCGTCGAAAAACAAATCAAATCACCATTCTTTTTAATTTTTCGAAATTTTTGATATTGAAAAAGAGGGCGTGGTTGTATTTCGCCCCTTTTTAATACCAAGATAAAGTGAGTTCAGATAAATACGTGAACTAATTTTAGTAAAGATATATTGATTTTTGCTCTAGTTATTGTCTTAACGGCCGAGTTTAAGGATAGACGGTCGACTGTGTATAAAAACTGGGCGTGGCTTCAGCTGAGTTCGCCTTTTTTCACAGCAAACAGTTATCGTCCTAGAATCTAAGTCCCTACCAAATTGACAAGGATTGGTAAATTTTTGTTCGACTTATGGCATTAAAAGTATCCTAGACAAATGAAATGAAAAAGGGCAGAGCCATGCCCATTTTGAAATTTTCATATATTTTTGTATTTTGTTGTACCATGTCATTACTGGAGTTGAATGTTGACATAATATACTTATATACTGTAAAGATATTCAATTTTTTGTTAAAATTTGACATTAAAATTTTTTTCTAAAAATTGGGCGTGGTTCTTATCCGATTTTGCTAATTTTTATTAAGCGTACATATAGTAATAGGAGTAACGTTCCTGCCTAATTTCATCATGATATCTTCAACGAATGCCAAATTACAGCTTGCAAAAATTTTAAATTACCTTCTTTTAAAAGTGGGCCGTGCCACGCCCATTGTCCAAAATTCTACTAATTTTCTATTCTGCGTCATAAGTTCAACTCACCTACCAAATTTCATCGCTTTATCCGTCTTTGGCAATGAATTATCGCATTTTTTCTGTTTTTCGTAATTTTCGATATCGAAAAAGTGGGCGTGGTTATAGTCCGATTTCTTTAATTTTAAATAGCGATCTGAGATGTGTTCCCAGGAACTTACACACCAAATTTCATTAAGACACCTCAAAATTTATTCAAGTTATCGTGTTTACGGGCGGACGGACGGCCGGACAGACGGACGGACGGACATGGCTAAAGGAATTTCTTTTTTCGCCCGGATCATTTTGATACATAGAAGTCTATATCTATCTCGATTAGTTTATGCCGTTATGGGGTACCGTTATGCGAACATAATTAATATACTCTGTGAGCTCTGCTCAGCTGAGTATAATAAAAAGGTAGTGGAATAAAGTACAAAAAGTTTAATAAGCTAAAGGGCGCAAGGGTCACACTCCAGCTTACTGGATGATACTAAAGGCAGCTAACGCTATGAATCGGGTTTCACTGAGAAGAATACAACCCAACAAGCTGTCCCTAACTGTGGACTTACTTGATTGCATCATCCCGGCAGATATCTACCAAAAGATGGGGATCCGTAAACGGGGAACCATGATAAAAATTATTATAATAATGTGACTGTAGAATGGCTGCAGAGCGTCGATGCATACCTTTAAAGGCAAGACAGCGCAAGGTTGAAGATTTCGGGTGGAGCACTGATCCTCACGATACCTTGGGAGAAGGTTTGGACACCACGTGTGGTGAAGCCGGAAGACAAGCTAAACATGTTGCAGCTTTAAAATCCGAATATGCCAGCACCGGTTTGGAAGGTACTTCATGTATCATAGAATCAATATAATGTCCTGGGGCGCGGGCAGTATTAATATTCGCCTTAGAAATAGGAGTCCTAAAGACAATAACCCCAATTCGCTAAATGCAGGGGAGACAGAAAAGGACCTCAAGAACCTGAAAGTGGCAGTAGATGATGGGGAATAGACAAAACAGTTCAGTGGTGCTGCTCTTCAGCACGACATGCACAACATGAAAGATCACGTCGCAATGGGGTCCATGCGATGCCATAAAATCAGAAAACATAGGAACGCCGCTGGGTGGGCAGATGTCTGCCAACAATCAGCTCTTTGATGTACAAGGTGCTTCAGGATGTACAATCCTGGGCATCTGAAGCCTAAGCTTGGAGGGCTAACCATAGGAAGGTAGAGCACAAAATATCTGCGAATTATACAAGATGGTAATTTATCATGGAAACTCTATGCGGAACAGAGAGTGAAGAAGTCAACTGCGGTACTGTATGTATGCAAAGAATGCTAGCACGCACCCGGGGCCTATCGGCATCACTGCCTAATTGAGTAAAAAACATAAAAAAGGAGATTTAGGCCGGGGTTCTCTCAAAATTTGCGTCACGCTCCTCTTAAATTTTTCCTACATGATTTATGCCGACTCCGAACGGCAGGGCAGCTTACTAAGAAGCTTTTCGTGGCATAGATACATTCGGGGTGTTTGCCAAACCACTGCCGAGGGGGAGGCCCTGCATAGAAAAACGTTTGTCCCATTGAAAAATGTAAGCTGGAGACATTGGTGCTTTATCGGTAACCGTATCGGTAACCTTATAACAGCTGATTCGACCAACCTTATGAGAATCAATGCAATCGATTATTGGTGCCGCTAAGGTCGTAACCGTATCGTAGCCAACCAATTGGGTTTTGGTTTACCGTCGTAACGATAAACAGCTGATTACGTTAGGGATACGGATACAGCGATACGACATACGGCACCAATGACTCCGGCTATAAACTATGGGCATCAGAGGGTTATTTAACCACTGCTGCTAGATTGGTCCCCTAAGCATTATCTAAGCGAGGATAAAGGGCCAATTAATGGTGACTTATAACCATATAACCATAACAAGATAAAACAGCTGATCGAACCTACCTTATGGAAATCAATGAATTGGATTAATGGTGCCATTCCATAACGCTAACGTCATAACCATACCATAGCCAACCAATTGGTTTTTGGTTTCTCGCCATATCCATAAAGTAAAAATATTTGATTTGGTGAATCTAATAACTTTTTGTAGATTTTTTTCATTGTTTTGGATACGATATGATTAAGAGACTTATTTTTTGTGGAATTTGTTTGTAATTTTTTGCGTTTTCTTCATTTTTATGAAATTTTCACGATTTTTAGGTTAAGGAACCATTAATCGATCACATTGGGGATGGTTATGGATATGGGTATGGTTACGACGATGGCGTTAGAGTTAAGGAAATTTATTTAGCCATTAAGCGTTTTTTTACGCGCAAACGTTAACTTATACGCATTTAAAAAAAAAAACACGGCTATTATAACCTTTATATACCAGCATTGTAGACCGAAAAATATTTGCCGGTTACCCGGTTTCGTCGATATATTTCAAACCGGGTTTCGGATATCAATAAAAACTGTTTTAAATATACGTCACATATATGTATCTCAATAAGCTGCTATAATTTCAACCCACGCGGTAAATAGGTATTTCGATATGAGGAGTTCCAAGCCAAAACGCAATAAGTGTATCCTTAATTTTTTTGAGATATGGAAAAAATTGAACTTCACTTTTTTAAAAATATGTAATAATCTTTATGGGAAGTTAAAAACAGAAAATGTAGCCATTCTGGAACATTCAAAAAACTACGTATCATAGCAAACTGCAATAGTTTAATACAATTTTAAAATTTAATGAGTTAGAAATTGTATTGTGTTTGTATGAATGAGGTTAATTTGTTGAGTACTGGTATACTCTAAAGATTATTTTAGGAGTACTTAAGGAGTATACAAGTACTCCACAACATTGCGATGTCCTTGGCCAAGATCACCTACTTTAGTGCGGAATAGTCCTTCAGAGTACTCATTCACCAACAGGCGACAAGTTTCCAACTTGAGCACACTCTGTACATAAGCTACCATGTCGCCATTATCTTTCCTGCAGGAATCTGTCCCGGTCTTGACACCTTCCGCAAGATTCTTTGGTAGAATTTTCGGGCATTATTCCTATCAGCCAGCATCTGAAGCTCCTCGCACTTACGTTCTGCCTCACGTGTTTTCCTTATAAAAAAAAATCTCTCATCTTTCTTCACCTCGCCGCACGATAAAGGTCCAATGTACTGGGCGCTGCCACGTCTGTATGCAGCGTGGCCCTATAGGCAGCGTTCTTCTTTTCCGAGGAAGCACGATTTCCTCCCCGTATCAGTTGTTTTTGCGGGGAGTCTAGAAACCTATGGGGTCAGCGGTACGTTATGAGAGGGAAATATGCTCTCACTGCTCGGCCACACCGTCAGACCGAGATTGCTCTCAGTTGGCAGGTGCGATTATCAGCTGTCGGTTTCGTGAGCAGGTTTTCGACGGCAAACGTTCCTTGTGTCACTGCGCGCACTTTCTTTGCCGCACAGGGGCTTGTACGTATTTTGGCTGCCACAAGTTAATGGTCTGATTAGATATTTCGACCTCGTGGAGTACACTCATCCAGGACACTGGAAGTATGTCTCCTTTTCGTCCGCAGCGTCTATAGTTGCGTAAGCACATATAATCGAAATATTGAAAATCTTCGCCTTATCCCGGCGAGACGCTCGTTCATAGCCCACCACAAACCCAACATCTTGTCCACGTTCGTTCATATGGCCAATGTAGTAGACATCGCAAGACCCTACTGCTCTTCTGCCTTACCCCGATCATCGTGCTTCCTTTATGGCGGTGATGTCGTTCTTTTCTCCTAAAAGAGTTCGGACATTCCAGGTACATGCCCTCAAATCCATATTCTTTGAAATCATAGTCCGGTAATTGTTTGCCGTGGTCTTCATCAGAAAAAAGAGTTCGCATACGAGGCTTGTTGGGATTTTGATTTTAGTCGCCTTTTACGACAGGCATACCTACCGCGGGTATATTCTACGCCCCCATATTCCGAGGGGTATTTAAAAAAATTTGTTTTACAAATAGTCACAGGTTTGCTGGACTTTACCATATGTAATTTTTTTCAAACATACATCCGTACATATTTACTTTTAGCTAAAATTATACGGATGTATAGAACATTATGCACAGAGAAACTCAAATCCACCATGGCTCGTGGATGTATTGCTCTATAATATTTGCAACGCTCAGCAACTATTCTGCTCTTAAAATTTTTTGTTCACTAGCGATTGCTTTTACTTTTTTCGCAATACTCTTTTTGTGCATGTTGGCATATTTAGCGGAAGATTTATGACATTTGAATTGGCAGCATTAACCAACGTTATCGAGGAACTGGCATCATTTGGTGCAGAAAAAAATTAACGAAATTTTCTTTCTACGACTTGCAACTCTGTCTCGGCGGCTTTTCATCTTCGCCCCAATTACGTTTGTTGGTTATAATGGCGATATATGTACTTACAAACATCCGTCAGGGTTTTAGATCCCAAGTGGCTTACTATATAGTCAATTTAAGATTACTCCCTTAGTGCAGCAACTCATTTCTTCAAAGTTATAGGCATACAAAGTGGCGTGTAATAGTTATTATATAATAACAAAGGTTTATCAAATATTTTTTCCAATATTTTATATTATTTATCATCAAACCAAATAATACAAGTATACGAATTTGATCGTATTTAATAATGACCATCAACATCGACAAAACTCCCCTAAGCCTTCGGGGAGTGCCCTTATCGCTACAACAACATCAACAACAACAAGAGGAGAATATTCTAACTTCATATGATAATAGTTAATTACCCTCAACGGAAGTCAGTAACTAGTGATACAAATTTCTGGTACGGGTTTAGACCTAGAGTGCCAAATAAGTACTAGTTCGTTATTGGCTAGATTTTCAGTTTTAAATCTACAGTTTGGATTTTTATATTTCGTATTTAACATATATTTTAGAAATAATCCACCAACAAAAAAACTGGCAGCCGGCTTTAACGAGCTTCGACTACATATGAGTATGCCTTTTTAATTATTATTAGACGGTTTTATTTAGGTTGACTTGACAGGCTGGTTGCACAGCACTTTTTTGTAATTGAAATTTAAGTAATTTCCCGATAAGCCATAAGCGTGAAACTTAGAATATAACCGAAAGAAACCGATGACAATGCAATAATAAGAGAAAAGAACTCCGATAGGTGGCGCATGGATCGAAATATTTCAAAAAATCGTATTTGTGGTCCGATTTGGTTCATATTACTGGTGTTACTTACGCAGTCGAGGAGTACGGACGTTTTTTTTCGCTATGCTCTTTTTTCGGGTTTTTTACGAATTTTTATACGCAGTTGAGCAGAGCTCACAGAGTATATTAAGTTTGATTGGATAACGGTTGGTTGTACATATATAAAGGAATCGAGATAGATATAGACTTCCATATATCAAAATAATCAGGATCGAAAAAAAATGCGATCGAGCCATGTTCGTCCGTCCGTCCGTCCATCCGTTAACACGATAACTTCAGTAAATTTTGAGGCATCTTGATGAAATTTGGTATGTAGGTTCCTGAGCACTCATCTCAGATCGCTATTTAAAATGAACGATATCGGACTATAACCACGCCCACTTTTTCGATATCGAAAAACCGAAAAATTGCGATAATTCATTACAAAAGAGAGATAAAGCGACGAAACCTGGTAGATGAGTTGAACTTATGACGCAGAATAGAAAATTAGTAAAATTTTGGACAATAGGCGTGGCACCGCCCACTTTAAAAAGAAGGTAATTTAAAATTTTGCAAGCTGTAATTTGGCAGTCGTTGAAGATATCATGATGAAATTTGGCTGAACGTTACTCCTATTACTATATGTACGCTTAATAAAAATTAGCAAAATCGGAGAAGGACCACGCCCACTTTTAAAAAACAAATTTTTTTTTAAGTAAAATTTTAACAAAAAATTTAATATCTTTACAGTATATAAGTAAATTATGTCAACATTCAACTCCAGTAATGATATAGTGCAACAAAATACAAAAATAAAAGAAAATTTCAAAATGGGCGTGGCTCCGCCCTTTTTCATTTAATTTGTCTAGGATACTTTTAACGCCATAAGTCGAACAAAAATTAACCAATTCTTTTGAAATTTGGTAGGGGCATAAATTTTATGACGATAACTCTTTTCTGTGAAAATGGGCGAAATCGGTTGATTCCACGCCCAGTTTTTATACACAGTCGTCCGTCTGTGCTTCCGCATGGCCCTTAACACGATAACTTGAGCAAAAATCGACATATCTTTAATGAACTTAGTTCACGTGCTTAGTTGAACTCACTTTATCTTGGTATGAAAAATGAACGAAATCCGACTATGATCACGCCCACTTTGTTGTGACACCTACCATATTAAGTAGAAGAAAATGAAAAAGTTCTGCAGGGCCAAATAAAAAACCCTTAAAATCTTGGCAGGTATTACATATATAAATAAATTAGCGGTATCCAACAGATGATGTTCTGGGTCACCCTGGTCCAGATTTTGGTCGATATCTGGAAAACGCCTTCACATATACAACTACCACCACTCCCTTTTAAAACTCTCATTAATACCTTTAGTTTGATACCCATATCGTACAAACTCATTCTAGAGTCACCCCTGGCCCACCTTTATGGCGATATCTCGAAACGGCGTCCACCTATTGAACTAAGGATTACTCCCTTTTAAAATACCCATTAACTCTTTTCGTTTGATACCCATATTGCACAAACGAATTCTAGAGTCACCCCTGGCCCACCTTTATGGCGATATCTCGAAACGGCGTCCACCTATTGAACTAAGGATTACTCCCTTTTAAAATACTCATTAACACCTTTCTTTTGATACCCATATTGTACAAACAAATTCTAGAGTCACCCCTGGTCCACCTTTATGGCGATATTTCGAAAATGCGACCACCTATACAACAACCACCACTCCCTTTTAAAACCCTCATTAATACCTTTAATTTGATACCCATAT
The DNA here is from genome assembly GCF_040869045.1 of Eurosta solidaginis. Classification (NCBI taxonomy): domain Eukaryota; kingdom Metazoa; phylum Arthropoda; class Insecta; order Diptera; family Tephritidae; genus Eurosta; species Eurosta solidaginis. Next base: position 241,442,766 of record NC_090319.1, read on the forward strand.
CGTACAAACACATTCTAGAGTCACCCCTGGTCCACGTTTATGGCGATATTTCGAAACGGCGTCCACCTATAGAACTAAGGCCCACTCCCTTTTAAAATACTCATTAACACCTTTCATTTGATACCCATATCGTACAAACATATTCTAAAGTCACCCCTGACCCACCTTTATGGCAATATCTCGAAAAGGCGAACACCTATAGAACGAAGGCCCACTCCCTTTTAAAAATACTCATTAACACCTTTCATTTGATACCCATATCGTACTAGCAAAGTCTAGAGTCACCCCTGGTCCACCTTTATTGCGATACCTCGAAAAGGGGTCCACGTATAGAACTAAGGCCCACTCCCTTTTAAAATACTCATTAACTCCTTTCGTTTGATACCCATATTGCACAAACGAATTCTAGAGTCACCGCTGGCCCACCTTTATGGCGATATCTCGAAACGGCGTCCACCTATGGAACTAAGGATTACTCCCTTTTAAAATACTCATTAACACCTTTCTTTTGATACCCATATTGTACAAACAAATTCTAGAGTCACCCCTGGTCCACCTTTATGGCGATATTTCGAAAATGCGACCACCTATACAACAACAACCACTTCCTTTTAAAACCCTCATTAATACCTTTAATTTGATACCCATATCGTACAAACACATTCTAGAGTCAACCCTGGTCCACCTTTATGGCGATATTTCGAAACGGCATCCACCTATAGAACTAAGGCCCACTCCCTTTTAAAATACTCATTAACACCATTCGTTTGATGCCCATATTGTACAAACAAATTCTAGGGTCCCCCTGTTCCACCTTTGTGGCGATATCTCGAAACTGCGTCCACCTATGGAACTAAGGAGTACTCCCTTTTAAAATACTCATTAACACCTTTAATTTGATACCCATATCGTACAAACGCATTCTAGAGTCAACCCTGATCCACCTTTATGGCTATATCCCTAAATGGCGTCCACCTATAGAACTATGGCCCACTCCCTCATAAAATACTCTTTAATGTTTGTTTAATGGTGTGTTCAATTTATACTTATATTTAAGAATTCATGAGCTTAACACCGGCTTATAATAATTGAATTTCAATTATTATGTTTTCTAAGAGAAACTGAAAAGAAAGAAACATTTACTGGCATATTGCGATGTACCATTTCTCTCTCTTTAATGCCTTTCATTTGATACACATGTCATACAAACACATTCCAGGGTTTCCCTCAGTTCATTTTCCTACATGGTGATTTTCCTTTACGTTGTCACCATAGCTCTCAACTGAGTATTTAATGTTCGGTTACACCCGAACTTAACCTTCCTTACTTGTTCAATGTGATTTTGAGTTTTAATATGTAAAGGTACCTATTTATCGGTTTTCTTACATCGAAAAGCCATTTTCATTTTACAATATTGATATTGACTCTAAATTTGTGGATTTTACTTTTAATAAACATTAATAAATAATATATATTTGTATGATGCCATGTGTGTGCGGGCACAAAGTTGACCGCGGTAAATTAAAAATATCTTGTGCCCAATGCAAAGAGTATTTCCATTTGGAGTGCGTTGACTTATCTGCCAATGATGCGGATTTTCTCTTAAATTCTAAAAGACAATTATTTTGCAATTCTTGTTTGTCTGAACGTCGTAAATCAATTCGTTCGCCTCCACTCTTTTCCGCTACCAACAACAATGCATCGAAAAGCCATTCTATTGAGTGTGAAAATAACTGCAAAATACATTCCGCTACTATCATTAAAGAAATTACTGCTCTTTGGGAAGAGAATGCTCGTATTCTTTCGATTTTCAGTACAGTATGTGATGACTATAAACTCTTGTGCCATGCGCGCTCTACTTTCTGATAAAAACAATGCACTATCTAAGCTTACTTCAGATGTAAATAAGCCACACTGTTATGATATCATGAACGCTTATCACCAATTTTCGGCTGCCAACAACGATGCTGACAGTTTAATCTCTTTTCTGCCTTCTCCTTCTTGTTCGGATGGTGCTACGGCCAATGCTACGCCTATTTATTTATATATTTATTGGTAAGTATAATTGTTATAATGCAAATAATCTCAATGCCAATGCGATTAGTTCGAAGTCATTATCAGCTGCCGTTTCAACACCTCCCGCTTCTGAGAATGCTGGCTCTGCTAACAAAAAACATGCCAAAATATCGTTAAGTAGTGATACTTGCTCCCCTACTGCTGCACTTGCTGGCAGTGTAAATAATAATAAACAAGCCAAAACAAGTTATGCCAGTATTACTTCCACTCAGCATACCCTACAGCCTGCTGTTTCACCTGTGCGATCTGATTTGGAAACATCAAATAAAGGTGGCATTCCTGATTTGAATACTGCTTCTAGAACTTCACGTAAGAAACTTAGCCCACCCCTATTCATCGGCTCTAATACCAGTAGTGAGCTAAGTGTAGTTTCTAGAATGAAATGGCTACACTTATCATCGTTTTCTTCTAATGTTTCTACTGCCGACATCTTATAGCACGTGTCCACACAAGCTAGTATTGATAAAAAATACCTGGCTTGCTTCTGTTTGGATACCCAAGTCTTAGATCTGCGGAAAATCAACATTAAATTAGGTGTATCTGAGGGTTTATACGATAAAGTTTTAAATCCATGTATCTGGCCAGTGAATGCTAAATTCGCCCTTTTGTAAATATCGCCGCGCCTCAGCCAGTTCACACTTAAATGCTGGCAATAAGTTGGTTGCGAAGAATATCCAAATCTACTTCCAGAATGTCTCTGGCATCAGGACAAAATCTTAAGACATTTTTAATTTGAGTGCTCACTTGGAATATGATGTTTTTGTACTTGTTGAGACCTGGCTGAACTCTGACTTTTACGATAATGAATACTTTGATTCCAGTCTTTATAATGCCTTCCGCAAGGATCGAGACCCTAAAAAACTGGTCTGTTAAGAGGTGGCGGCATTTTGATTGCTGTCAGTAGGAGGTATCGAGCCTCCGATGTTCCATTGGATAATGGGGATTCTCTTCTTGATCAGCTTTGTATCAGTGTACGTGGTGCATCTGATCTCATAGTCTGTGCTTCCTACATACCGTCGGCAAGCGCTGACGCCATCTATAAAATGCACGTTGACAACATTGTAGGCTTAGTTTCTAAGAATTCTAATTGTAATTTCTGCATTCTGGGTGATTTTAATTTAAGTAATTTAGAGTGGATTTCCTGTGATAACAACTTTACATTCTTTCCCAAAACTGCTATTAGTTTTCCAGAGTCTTACGTAGTCGACAACATGGCAAGCTTAGATCTTTCTCAGGTTAACCATTTTTCCAATAGTCTTTCTAGATATCTTGATCTTATTTTCGTTAATGATAATATAAATTTTTCTATAACCGAATGTTTGGATCCTATTTCTAAGACTACCATTCATCATATTCCTCATATTATACTTATTGAGTTCTATAATTTTAGAGAAGTTTCGCTTAAAAGTGTTTGTTCAAGTTCCAATTTCAAACGTGGAAACTTGCATAATGTTAATTTGGATATAGCTGCCTTAGATTGGGACTCCTTACTTGCTAATATCAATGCTGAGGAATGCTTTGAAGTATTTAGAAATAAAATTCAAACATTCTGTTCAAAACATGTTCCAGTTTTTGGGAAGAAATGCCATAGGATACCATGGTACACATCGAAATTAAAGAGGTTAAAGAATCTAAGAAACAAATTTTACAAAAGGTACAAGTGTTCTAACTCTGTATCTCATAAGGAAAAATTTCACCGCTATCGCAAAGAGTTTAAATCTCTAAATAAGGACTTATACCGAGATTATGTTCATAATTTTGAATCTGACATCAAGCAAAATCCAAAGTCTTTTTGTCGTTTTGTTAAATCCAAAAGAATGTGTTCTAGCATACCATCGGATGTGTTCTACAATGGAACCAGTGCATCCTCCCCGCAAGAGGCTGCTAATCTTTTTGCTGACTTTTTCAGCTCTAATTTCGAGTCGTTGTCTGAGCCGTTCGATGACAACTATTTCCCAGATACCAATTCACCAATTAATTTTGGATCACTTTCCCTATCGCTTGATGATGTGCTCGATGATATTCTGCATATTAAGTCGTCTACGAGTTCGGATGTTGATGGTTTCTCATCTTACCTTTTCAAAAACTGCACTGCTGTTGCTTATCCTCTTATGATAATTTTTAATAAATCACTTCATTCGGGTGTCTTTATTGATGCCTAGAAATTTACCTCTATCACGCCTGTTTTCAAAAAAGGTAATAAAAATGATATTGCCAACTACAGGCCAATTTCAAAATTGTCAACCGTATCTAAATTGTTTGAATATATTGTCAAGCAAAAGATGTTTTTTTCCATCAAGAGATATATTTCTATCAACCAACATGGCTTCATGTCTGGTCGATCCACTTTTACCAACCTTGCCGTTTGTATGACCTGCAAATTGACACTATTTATACTGACTTTTCCAAGGCCTTTGACAAAGTGATCCACACACTTTTAGTTGAAAAGTTGGCGCATCTGGGCTTTCACTCTACTTTTCTCTGGTGTGCCTCAAGGTAGCATTCTGGGACCCTTACTCTTTATCATTTTTATTAATGATATTTGTGAGTGTTTTACCTTCTCCAATCTTCTGCTATACGCTGACGATCTTCAAATTTATTCCTCTGTTCGTTCTCTGTCTGATTCATCTAGAATTCAGAATGATTTAAACAACGTTGTTTTGTGGTGTGAAAAAAATGGACTTCTTCTTAATGTTAGTAAATGTTTCCATGTGTCGTTTGCGAAGTCTCGTTCCTCTATTCCCACCTCCTATTCCATTGGCAACTCTAATCTATCCACCCTGAATGAAATATCCGAACTGGGTGTTATTTTCGATGCTAAGTTTTCATTCTTGAGCCACATCAATAGCACTATAGCAAAATCGTATGCTATGCTTGCTTTCATTCGTCGGTTTAGTTCGGTCTTTAGTGATCCGTATACGCTGAAGCTTTTATACACGTCAGTTGTTCGCTCCAAACTTGAATATGCGGTCTTCATTTGAAGACCATGTTTTGATTGCCATATCAAACGACTTGAACGTGTTCAAAAGGTGTTTTTGCACTATGCTCTACGCTCACTAATTTTATAGACCCACTTTCACCATATATTGCCATATGCAAATTAATCAAACTGAAATCGCTAAGAAGAAGAACTATTCTCTCCCTCTCTACAGTGTTCGATATTATAAATGGTATAATAGATTGCCCTCTTTTACTTGATCGTATATTTTTCAATGTCGCGCAGCGATGTCTTAGGGATAACGATCTTTTTAAACGGTTTTATTTAGCTTGAGTTGACAGGCAGGCCGCACGGCCGTTGTGAACGAATCTTGTAATTGAAATTTAAGTAACTTCCCGATAAGCTACTAGCTTGAAACTTTGAATATATTCAGAACCCGATGACAGTGCAATAATAAGAAAAAAATCGCCGCTAGGTGGCGCATGGATCGAGATATTCGGAAAATTCGCATTTGTGGTCCGATTTGGCTCATATTTGGAACACATAATACATGCAAGAATAAAAAGCGACTTATGAAAAAAAAAAAAATCGCCGCTAGGATATTCACAAAAATCGTAATTTTGGTCCGACTTGGCTCATGCTTGGAACACATAATACATACAAGAATAGAAAGCGACCTATCAAAAAAATTGCCGCCAGCTGGCGCAAGGATCGAGATATTCACAAAAATCGTATTTGTGGTCCGATTTGATTTGGTTCATATTTGGAACAAATATTACATACAGTCCAGTAGAAGTGACCTCAAAATATTTTGGAGTTGGAGGAGGGACAAGCATACGTGGCACAGAGTCGAGTAAAGTCTTTGGAAGGATTATGTAATGAGGACTTAGATTGTAACAAATTGTCAGGAAAGAGTCCTTGTAATAATGAGTCACTAAATGAACTAAATAGAATGAGAAATAATAGGCAATTAAATAAAGACTAAAAGCTTGAAAATAAAATAATAAAAAAAAAGTTTTTAAGTTAAACAGTTTTATTGAAAACAATACTTACATGAAATAATAATAATACGAAAAGCTAGAAAATAATTAGGTAGGTCCTAGGTACTAGTCATCACACTCCTTATCAGTCTAGGGCGTTGATCAGACAATTAAATAAAAGCGTTGGACGCGTCATATTTCTATTGATAGTCATAAGTAAAACCAACTGAACCTTAATCAGGTTATGCTACGCCTCACATTTTTAGAAATTTCACGCGCCCAACGCTTTTATTTAATTGTTTGATCAACGCCCTAGATTGATAAGGAGTGTGATGACTAGTACCTAGGACCTACCTAATTATCTTCTAGCTTTTCGTATTATTATTATTTCATGTAAGTATTGTTTTCAATAAAACCGTTTAACTTAAAAATTTTTTTAATTATTTTATTTCCTTAAACAAGTCAGAAGTACTCATGCTAGCACCTATCTATAGAGATTTAAGGGAACTTAGCACTCCATCGGGTTCTTTTACCTCTAATTTATTTAGCTCTAAAGCCAAATTTGTAGCTTCACTACATGTAAGTTTTGATTAATGTTGTAATTGTATAATCGTGTAATATTTACATTGATCACTTAACATTTATTATTTATACTAAGCACAAAAAAAAAATCCAAAGTTTTGTCATTAGTCTGTAAGTGCACTCTCGCCATGTATGTCTACAAATAAATAAATAAATAAATAAATAAAATATTTGGAACACATAATACATACGAGAATAGAAAGCTGTTATGTACACGAGTTCTAATTCAAGACTGGTTTATTAATTCAATTCATTGTTATACATAAGTCACAGAGTGAATCGCTTACATATATTAAAGAGATCACAAGAGTAACAAAAGAGCAACAGTTAGTGTTTGTGGGATTCTCCACGTCTCCCCCTTTAAGGAAAAACACCTGATATATTACAGTATAAAAGAGTGCACATCATTTAAAATAGTTGATTATGAATGAACAAAGCTTTGGCTATCTATGATGACATATTACGTTATTAATTAAATTAAAGTTATTATCATAAAATGTTTGCTTATATCTGATACCTGTCGGGATGCTTAATTATGCGACCCGATTTCGTAGTAGTTACATATCTCGGCATGGTGCGTGGAGATGCCGTCGTAGGTGCATCTGATTCATTGGAGCTGAGATTTTCGGTTTCGGAAACTTCAGCAGCACTCTTAGTACTTTTCATTTGAATCTCTCTTACCTCCCCAGGTTCATATGGAACGTCTTTGTGCCTGGCGGACACAAGATGGAACAAGTTTCTGCGAAAGTCTCCGTTGCTTGTGCTAACGATGTATGAGCGAGATGTTTCTGCACATTGTTTAATGCGACCCCACGAGCATAAATCACGAATCCACCATACATCTCCCACTTCAAATTGTTCTCGCTGGGTAACAGTGTGTCTTTTGTCATAGTTATTAGCTTGCTTGCTCTTCAGCTACCTGTCATTTTATATCTGCTTATCAAGGTTATAGCTTGGCACCAATTGTTGCTGGATAATGGGTAAAGTGGTGCGAATTTTCCTACCCATTAACATCTCTCCCGGTGAAAAGCCGTTTGCTAATGGCGTTGCTCGATATTCCATCAGCGCTAAATATGGGTCCTTATTCCTCTTCAACAGTGACTTTACGGTTTTCACCGAAGACTCAATGAAGCCGTTGCTTTGCGGATATCGTGGTGACGCAGTTATATGTTGAAATCCCCATTGTTTGGCAAACATCGCGAAAGATGATTGATTAATACGCTGGAACTGTGGTCCGTTATCGGATCGGACTATCTCTGGTATGCCATGTCTACAAAAAATTGATTTAAGATGATTTATGACGCAGCTTGCAGTTTGATTCTCAAGTTTGGCTATTTATGAGTATCGTGAGAAATAGTCACTGACTATTAAATAGCTGTTCGAATTGTGAAAAAATAAGTCTGTTCCTACCATTTGACAAGGGCGCTCCGGTGTTGCGGTGCTCATCAAGCATTCATGTCGCGGTATGGTATTTTGTATGCAGATAGAGTATTTCTTTGTGTGGTTTTCGATATCTTTTCCACAGCCTGGCCACCACACAGATTGTTGGGCCCTTGTCTTGCATTTTACGATTCCCAAGTGGCCCGCGTGTATCTTTTCTAAGACTTCCTGACGAAGCTCCGCCGGAACGCCAACGCGACAGCCATGCATAAGCAGATTATTATTTAGTGATAAACTTTGTTTCTCGTTATAATATGGACGGACCTGTGATTCAATTCGGTATCGGTCAGGCCAACCCTCTAAAAAATACTTCACTACTTTTTATAAAACAGCATCTTTCTTTTGATAGTATTCATAAATATTTAATTTACCTCGGGTCATGGGCAAACTGGCAACAGCACTGTTGACGTATGTCCTTGCGTCTTCTTCCAGACAGCTCTCGTCTGCTGCCATATCTTCTTCGACTGAATGACGTGACGGTGCATCCGCCGCAACTAGGAATTTCCCTGCAGTGTAATAGATTTCATATCGACATTTCATCATCCGCATTCTTAATCTTTGTAGTCTTGGTGTGGGTTCGTCCAGATTTTTCGAAGTAAAAATAGGTATCAACGGCTTGTGGTCGGTCTCTATGCTGAACTTTAATCCAGTGAGTAGTTCTGGAAACTCTACGACTGCAGCCCAGGTAATCGCCAACGCCTCTTTTTCTATCTGTGCATAGCCTCGTTCTGCCGGCGAGAGCGACTTTGACGTGTACGCTACTGTACGCATAATGTCCCCTTCGTCTTTTTGTAGCAAAACTGCACCTAGGCCGTATGACGACGCATCTGTTAAGAGAATGGTTTTGTGTGATGGATCATAAAGCTTGAGTACCGGTGATTGGGTGAGATATTTTTTAACTGCCGAAAAGATGTTTCTTGGCTGTGATCCCATCGGAATTCTGTTGTACTTCGAAGTAACTCATTAAGCGTTTGTGTCCATTCTGACAATAATGGAATGAACTTACCAAGGAAGTTTACCATTCCCAAAAACCTTTTTAATTCTGTTACTGTGGTGGGTGTTGGATAGTTTTCGATGGCCGCTATTCGTGAACTGTTTGACCGGATTCCGGTGGCATCGAAAACGTGACCTAGAAGCTTCAGGAAACTAGTACCAATTTCGCACTTGTCCCTGTTTAATGTAGCGCCATTCTCTTGTAAACTTCTTAAAACTTTACGTAGAATATCATCATGTGATTCGGTATCCGAGCCAAACACCAAGATGTCGTCCATATGGCAGACTGCCCCCTTAATTTCGCGCAGTATATACTGCATTCGCTTTTGATAAATCTCGGGAGCCGAGGTAATGCCAAAAGGCATTCTCAAAAAACAGTACCTACCAAACGGGGTTAAAAATTTTTTCAATAATTGGGATGTCTCGTTTAATTTTACTTGCCAAAATCCCGAATTAGCGTCTAATTTGGAGAAAAGTTTTGCTCCTGCTAATTGTGCCAGAGTGTGATCGGCCACCGGCATCGGATGTATTTCCCTTTCAACGGATGCGTTTGGCTTAGTTAAATCAAAGCATAGGCGAATGTCATCATTACTTTTTGTAGTAATTACCATAGGGGAACACCAGGGTGTGGGCTCGTCCACTTCCTTTACTACCCCCATCTTAACCATCCATTTCGTCTAGCTTGGACTTCAAAACATTGCGTAGGGCTACCGGTACCCTCCGTGCCGTAAATATTTGAAAGGGCTTAGCATCATTTTTCAATTTCATGTTACATTCGAAGTCTTTTAAGCAACCAAGCGCATTGAAAAGTGATGGAAATTCCTTCTCTCGCAGGTACTTTTGATTTTGATTTATTTGGCCCATTCGACCTATTAACTTTTGCCTTTGACTTCCGTGGTTTTTGTCGAGTCTTTTCCACCAGTACTCGATTACTACTGAATCCTTTCTGCAAACTGAAGTTAAGTGGTATATCCTGGTTCTTATAACGCATCACCCTTCTCTGCATATCGATCTTGATGTCATGGTCAATCAAGAAATCCACTCCCAATATAACTTCATCTCCGCCACAACGAATTTGTGTAAAACCATGACCTTCCCAATTAGGACTTCTCTCTGGACTTGGCTATACTCGCCTGTGACCGTACGCAACCTTGCTCCAGGTAAACGTTTTACTCTCCTGTTGACTAAATCAGATGGAACCAAGGAATGAGATGCGCCCGTATTTACAGTCAATACACGTTCTTTACCATCCACATTCCCTCTGACGGTAAGACTGTTCGATTTTCTACCAATTTGCAACACAGATATCACAGGGAATTCAATAGCTGGATCTAGCTCTCGATCTCTACCTCTCACTCGCTCTTGCTCATCTCCTCCAGCTTTGCGTTTACGGCCACCCACATTGTTGGAACTATTAGGACCAAGATCGCAATGACGTGCAATGTGACCGGACTTACCGCGATTGAAGCATTTGATAACTTTTTCACTCCGCTTTTGCGATCCCTTCAGCACCTTCAATATTTCGTCTACCCACTTTGGCCTTTCTACTTCCACACGGCGTGCTTTGAAAACTGGCTTACACAGAAGCGACGCTGTTTCCTGAATCAGAGCTTGTGACACCGTTTCTGCGAATGTTGGCTTTGGGTTTGCGTATGTAGCTCGCTTTGTTTCGACGTCCCGTATGCCATTTATAAAGCTCTGAATCTTTACCCTTTCAGTGTATTCCACGGGTGCGTCCGCATTTGCAAGATGAGCCAGTTTTTCAATATCTGAAGCAAACTCCTGCAATGTCTCATTTGCCTTTTGGTAGCGGTTTTGCAACTCAATTTGAAATATCTGTTTTCTATGCTCGCTTCCATACCGGCGTTCTACAGCAGTCATAAATGCTTCATAGTTGTTCTGCTCTCCTTCGGTAATCGTCTGTAGGATTTCGGCTGCTGGCCCCTTCAATGCCACGAACAGTGCAGCAACTTTATCTTCCGCATTCCAGTTGTTCACTGCTGCGGTCTTCTCAAACTGTAGCTTGAAGACCTGGAAAGGAACAGAACCGTCAAAGGATGGCGTCTTTACCTTCGGATTGCGTGCTGAAACAGATGGGCGATTTAGTTGTAACTGCTCCATGCGACCTTTCAAATCATCGACTTCGGCCTGAAACTGAGCGATTTTTGCATCCTGCGCTTCCAGTTTTGATGATACCTTTGCTTCCTATTCTGACAGTTGCGAAGATATGCGAAATTCTTGTGCTTTCAACTGCTCAGCCATATATGTCTTCTGTTCTTCTAACTGTGTTTCCATATTTGATGTAATCTGTGTCGACATTTCTGAAATACGCGTTTCTTGTGCTTCAATCTTCGATGTTATGCGTGTCTCCTGTGATTCCAGTTGAGATGTTATATCTGTCTTTTGCGATCGCCACTGTCGATGCTTGAGCAGATATCGCAGCCTAAATCATGTTCAAGTCTGTGCTCGAAACTGTCTGCGTAACTGTCTCTTCCATTTTTGTTGTTTCCTCGCCATCAAGATGAAAGTCATACTCCCCTTCAATTCCTTCTAATTCCATTGCCTGAAGTTCGAGTTTATTGCCGGTTGTATTCAATCCACGGGCTTCCAACTCCTTTTTCAGTTGCTGGATCCTTAATTCACTTAACTTCGCCATGTCCTTGTTGTGCTCTGCAACTCTGGAATTTATTCAACAATTCCTCTTCTGACACCAATTGTAACGAATTTACTGCCAATCCTCTTATTTGGCCTTTTTCTAAGTTCGTATCACTAAACTGTTGAATAAATAACTCCAATATTGAATAATGGAAAAATGGCCTTTATTAAAGTACTTCACCATAACACTTATACTTTGCAACTAGCTTGCTTAACAACAAACCTGATTGATAGCTCAAATGAAACTCTACTTTCAAAATAATACTGCTATGGCTCGCTAGATAGCGTCTTAATCGAAACTGCGTGATAGCTCAACTCAAACTGAATTCCAGCGCCTCTACATTTGCTGCCTTTTATACTCTCTGATTTCAACGTTCGCATCTTCTAGGCGCTTCCAGAATCTACTAGTCCATCAGCTCTCAAACTTCTCAACTGTAACTAAAATTGCACGATTTTATAGCTTTTCTCATTGCATACTTTCAGGAGTATATCAGCTATATGCATGTGTTTGCACATTGATTCTCCGCTGCTCGTATACGTACATGGTACATATGTGTAGACGCAATTATTGTTTCGTTTATGTAGATACATAATGATTGAATTATTGATGTGAATTCGGGTCACTGCTTAGCATGGGCTTAGAGATAGCAGCACCCCTTAGTTTTGCTAATATTCGTAACAATATTATCCGCCTGGTCCCCCATTAAATATATCAGCGTGTTTATTTGCTCCTTTTCTGAAGCTCTATCGAATTTAGAGGCGATTCTAAATCTCTCAAACCGTCGCTGCCATCTGGGCCATTCCGCCGGATTACTAGATGTAAAAGGGTCTGGCGAACGCACTGTAAAGCTGCTGCTTCCCATTGCTGGTGCTGTGTGGGATTCAGCGGGACCCGTCATGATAAAATACTTTGTAATTTAGCGTTCAACTGGACTTGAATTTTGCTAGTTAAACCGCGTTTTTGTATTTGCGTAAGTTCAAACCGACCCCTGCCACCAAGTTATGTACACGAGTTCTAATTAAAGACTGGTTTATTAATTCAATTCTTTGTTATACATAAGTCACAGAGTGAATCGCTTAAAGAGAACATAAGAGTAACAAAAGAGTAACAGTTGGTGTTTGTGGGATACTCAACAAAAGCGACCTATTAAAAAAAAAAAAAATTGCCGCTAGGTGGCGCAAGGATCGGGATATTTCAAAAAATCGTATTTGTGGTCCGATTTGGTTTATATTTAGAATACATACTACATACAGGAATATAAAACGGCCTATGAAAAAAAATTTCCGCTAGGTGCCGCAAGGTTTGAGATATTCACAAAAATCATATTTGTGGTCCGATTTGGCTCATATTTGGAACACATAATACATACAAGAATAGAAAGCGACCTATTAAAAAATCGCCGCTAGGTGGCACAAGGATCGAGATATTCAAAAAAATCGTATTTGTGGTCCGATTTGATTTGGTTCATATTTGGAACACATAATACATACATGAATAGAAAGCGACCATGATGTCCGATTTGGCTCATATTTGGAACAAATATTACATACAGTCCGGTGTAAGTGACATCAAAATATTTTGGAGTTGGTGGAGGGACAAGCATACGTGGCGCAGAGTCGAGTAAAGTCTTTGGAAGGATTAAATATTGAGGACTTAGATTGTAAAAAGTTGTCAGGAAAGAGTCCTTGGAATAATGAGTCACCAAATAAACTAAATATAATGAGAAATAATAGGCAATTGAATAAAGACTAAAAACTTTAAAACGAAATAATTAAAAAAAAGTAAGGACGGTACTGTCTTCGGCTGTGCCGATGGCTTCATACCTTTCATGAATGGGGCTGAACAATATTCTTATCCCTTTCGTAATCTCCAAATAATCGGATGTATAAGATAAGAAATATATAGTGAACAGATGTACATACCTTAACGATTTTTAAGATAAATATAAAATAAAAAATAGGTATGTACTTTGTGTGAGGATGCAAAGCTTCACGTTTTTTGTGGTCTGCATGTAAAAGCTATGACTACGAATCACGTATTTTAAAAATATATGACGTAAACGTAACTATTTGATGAAATTTGAAGCTTCTATCCGTAAAAAAGGGGCAAAAATGACAGTTTATATGGGGTATATAATATATATACCAGCGATCTCTATTATTTTTTCAGGCAATAATATATGTTATATACGTAAGCATTTGGTGAAATTTGAAGCTTCTAGCTGTTAAAATGGGGCAGACATTGCGCAAAGTTTCTTATCTGAACAATCGGTTGTATGAGATATATACTATTTATACCACCGATCTCAATGATTTTTTCAGACGTCAATATATGCTATACTCGTAAGCATTTGGTGAAATTTGAAGCTTCTAGCTGTTAAAATGGGGCTGAAATTGCAAAAAAAAAATATATATATACTATATACATACTATATGTACCATCATATATCTTAATATATAATAAAATAATAAAAAAAAAATTTAAGTTACACGGTTTTATTGAAAACAATACTTACATGAAATAATAATAATAATACGAAAAGCTAGAAAATAATTAGGTAGGTCCTATGTACTAGTCATCACAACCTTATCAATCTAGGGCGTTGATCAGACAACTAAATAAAAGCGTTGGGCGCGTGAAATTTCTAAAAATGTGAGGCGTAGCATAACCTGATTAAGGTTCAGTTGGTTTTACTTATAACTATCAATAGAAATATGACGCGTCCAACGCTTTTATTTAATTGTCTGATCAACGCCCTAGATTGATAAATATTTTGATGTCACTTCTACTGGACTGTATGTAATATTTGTTCCAAATATGAACCAAATCAAATTGGACCACAAATACGATTTTTGTGAATATCTTGATCCTTGCGCCACCTAGCGGCAATTTTTTTTGAAAGGTCGCTTTCTATTCCTGTATGTATTATGTGTTCCAAGCATGAGCCAAGTCGGACCACAAATACGATTTTTGTGAATATCTCGATCCTTGCGCGGCGATTTTTTTTCATAAGTCGCTTTTTATTCTTGCATGTATTATGTGTTCCAAATATGAGCCAAATCGGACCACAAATGCGAAATTTCCGAATATCTCGATCCATGCGCCACCTAGCGGCGATTTTTTTCACAGGTCGATTTCTATTCTTGCATGTATTATGTGTTCCAAATATGAGCCAAATCGGACCACAAATGCGAATTTTGCGAATATCTCGATCCTTGTGCCACCTAGCGGCGATTTTTTTCTTATTATTGCATTGTCATCGGGTTCTGAACTATATTCCAAGTTTCAAGCTTGTAGCTTATCGGGAAGTTACTTAAATTTCAATTACAAGATTCGTTAACAACGGCCGTGCGGCCTGTCTGTCAACTCAAACTAAATAAAACCGTTTAGAAAACACGTGTCACACAATTGAGGCCAATGGACTCCTAAATTGCTGAACCGATTTTGAATTTGTTTTGCTCCCCGTGTGTAGTTTGATCAAACTTGAAATATAGGATAGGTGACTGGGTGACTGGGGTCCCGAGATATAGGCCAAAAAGTGGACCCGGGTACCAATAGAGTGTGTTTATAGAGTATGGAAATCAAATGAAATTTGGTGATGCGTGCTTTAGTAGAGGGTAATTTTCATACCCTTGGGTGACTCGGGTCTCGAGATATAGGCCAAAACGTGGACCTGGGTACCCCTAGAATGTGTGTATAGAATATGGATATCAAATGAAAGCTGTTGATGAGTGCTTTAGTAGAGGGTAATTTTCATACCCCTGGGTGACTAGGGTCTCGAGCTAAAGGCCAAAAAGTGGACCCTGGTACCCCTAGAATGTGTTTATAGAATATTGATATGAAATGAAACCTGTTGATGAGTGCTTTAGTACAGGGTAATTTTCATACCCCTGGGTGACTAGGGTCTCGAGATATAGGCCAAAACGTGGACCCGGGTACCCCTAGTATGTGTTTATAGAATGTGGATATCAATTGAAAGCTGTGGATGAGTGCTTTAGCACAGGGTTATTTTCATACCCCTGGGTGACTAGGGTCTCGAGATATAGGCCAGTGAATGCCTAGACAGTGTTTATACAATATGGATATCAAATGAAAGCTGTTGATGAGTGTTTTAGTACAGAGTAATATATTATCCAGAGACGGACTGGGACTGGGATTAGGACTAGGACTGGGACTGAGACTCGGAGTGGGACTGGGACTGAGACTGGAATAAAATACATACCACCTTCTGGGACAGGCAGGGATGCAGAAGAATGAGAAGAAATTGAGAGAAGAGAAAAGAGATAGAATGAGACGAAGATGGAGATAGATGAAGCGAAAAAGACGGAGGGAGGAGTGAATAAAAGGATTAGGAAAAAGTGAAGAGGGGGGGAGGGCAGAGTCAGACGGAAAAAGCTTATTAAAATGTATGCAGATTGGCTAAATTTAGGGCAGGAAAACGTCTGCCGGGTATTCTAGTATATTATATATATATAGTATATACGTAAGCAATCGGTGAAATTTGAAGCTTATAGCTGTTAAAATGGGGAAGGAATTACAAAAATTTTCTTATCTGAACAATCGGTTGTATGAGATATATACAATATATACCACGGATCTCTATAATTTTTTCACACAACAATATATACTATATACTAGACTGGGTCGAAAAAAAAAGTTGCCAATGTCCGCCCCTAAATTTGAAGATTATGTTGAGAGGGTTTCGGAAGAATTTTTTTTTTATTTTTTTTGATCCTTCGAAATACAGCCGAAATTGTTTTTTCGTTGTAACTTGGTTATTTAACTTCCGGTATTTTAAATTGATATGTCATTATTTTGGCCTTGAGAAGCTTCACATTTCCGTTTAATATCCTTTTAAGCCATGAAGTCGTTTTCACATGATTAGGTCAGCTAACAAAATTTTACCCCACCCCTAATGTATGTTTTTTTCCTCACTAAACGAAAGTACTTAAAAATTCAAGAAAATTTTGCTGTGAAACCATATTACTAAAATAATAAACAAAGAAGTTATAGCACTTTCAATATTTATTGCAACTGATATTTTACCTGATTCTTATTATACTTAGACCTGAAACTCATGATATTTTTGGAGGAAAAAATTGCAGGGTTTGCATTGAAAAGTTAATAAAGATATGCCAAATATCATGAATAGGGGAAGTCAAAGCAAATATTCGTATTTATAATAATAAATAACGCTATGCGACAAAATCAACCTTTTTTCTGG
The DNA here is from genome assembly GCF_040869045.1 of Eurosta solidaginis. Lineage (NCBI taxonomy): Eukaryota > Metazoa > Arthropoda > Insecta > Diptera > Tephritidae > Eurosta > Eurosta solidaginis. The sequence goes on from NC_090319.1 coordinate 241,459,655, forward strand.
GTATTGGACGAAACACACTGTTTTTTAGAGATTGTGGCTTAAGTAAACAAAGTACTATCTCCGTTTTTCGAACTTAGCCTCCAAAAAATATATATCGGCTTACGAAGTTCGAAGTTCGAAATTCTACATTTCGAAATTTTATTTTTTTGTTAACGCATTCAGCAAATTGAAAAAGTAAAGGTGAAAAGTCAGAAGTCAGAGTCTGACTGTATTCAGAAGTAAGAGTATGACTTTTCACCTCGTATTACAGCTGTTATACTAAATTAAAAAAAAAAAAAGAATTCAGCCTTTCAAATAAGGGAAAAGAGCGTGCCATGCCCACATTTTTACTCTTTCAATTTGCTGAACTTCGTACTTCGTAAGCCGATATCTAGTTTTTGGAGGCTAAATTCGAAAAACGGAGATACTATTTTGTTTACTTAAGCCCCAATCTCTACAAAAAAGTGTGTTTTGTCTAATATCCAAAAAAAAAGTTGATTTTGTCGCATAGCTATTATTATAAATACGAAACAACAGGTTTGACTCATTTATTTACTTTGACTTCCCCTATTCATGATATTTAGCAAATCTTTATTAACTTTTCAATGCAAACCCTGCAATTTTTCCTCCAAAAATATCATGAGTTTCGGGTCTAAGCATAATAAGAATCAGGTAAAATAACTTACTTACTTACTTAATTGGCGCTTAACCGTCTAAACGGTTATGGCCGTCCAACAAGGCGCACCAGTCGCTCCTTCGCTCCGCCAACCGGTGCCAATTGGTCACACCAAGGGAGTTTAAATCGTTTTCCACCTGGTCCTTCCAACGGAGTGGGGGCTGCCCTCTACTTCTGCTTCCATAGGCGGGTTCCGATAGAAACACTTCCTTGGCCGGAGCAACATATTTCATTCGTTTCGTGATGTCTGCGTATAGCTCGTACAGCTCATCATTAAATCTTCTTCGGTACTCGCCATCGCCAACGCGTAGAGGTCCATAAATCTTTCGAAGAACTTTTCTCTCGAACACACCCAAAGCCGCTTCATCTGCTGTTGTCATGGTCCATGCTTCTGCCCATATAGCAGGACGGGTACGATAAGTGACTTGTAGAGTATGATTTTCGTTCGCCGAGAGAGGACTTTACTTTTCAGTTGCCTACCTAGTCCAAAGTAGCATTTATTGGCAAGATTGATTCTTCGCTGGATTTCAGTGCTGATGTTGTTGCTAGTGTTGATGCTGGTTCCCAAATAAACGAAGTCTTTTACTGTTTCCAAATTATGGCTGCCAACAGTAGCGTGGTTGCCAAGGCGCATATGCGCTGACTCTTTGCTCGATGACAGCAGGTACTTCGTTTTGTCCTCATTTACCATCAAACCCATTTTTACCGCTTCTTTTTCCAGTTCGGAGTAAGCAGAACTATAAGCGCTGGTGTTTAGGCCGATGATATCAATGTCATCAGCATATGCCAGTAATTGCACGCTTTTATAGTATATTGTTCTAGTGCGGTTAAGTTCTGCAGCTAATATAATTTTCTCCAGCATCAAATTAAAGAAATCGCACGATAGGGGGTCACCCTCTCTGAAACCTCGTTTAGTTTCGAACGGCTTGGAGAGGTCCTTCTCAATTCTGACTGAGCTGATGGTGTTGCTCAACGTCATTTTGCACAGCCGTATAAGTTTTGCGGGGAAACCAAATTCAGACATAGCGGCATCTAGGCAGCTCCTTTTCGTGCTGTCGAAGGCGGCTTTAAAGTCGACGAAGAGGTGATGTGTGTCGATTCTCTTTTCACGGGTTTTTTTCCAAGATTTGGCGCATTGTGAAAATCTGGTCAATGGTAGATTTACCAGGTCTGAAGCCGCACTGATAAGGTCCAATCAGCCGGTTCACGGTGGGCTTCAATCTTTCGCACAATACACTTGAAAGGACCTTATATGCGATATTAAGAAGGTTGATTCCACGATAGTTGGTGCATTTTGCAGTATCCCCCTTCTTGTGGACTGGGCAAAGAACACTTAGATGCCAACCGTCGGGCATGCTTTCGTCCACCCATATTTTGCTAAGAATCTGCTGCATGCACCTTACCAACTCCTCGCCGCCGAACTTGAATAGCTCCGCAGGCAATCCATCAGCGCCCACGGCCTTGTTGTTTTTCAATCTGGTTATTGCTATTCTAACTTCGTCATAATCGGGCGGGGGGACATATATTCCATCATCATCGATTGCGGGATCGGGTTCTTCATCTCTGCGCGGTGAATTGCTGCCTCCATTTAGGAGAGCAGAGAAGTATTCCCTCCATAATATGAGCACTCTCTGGACGTCAGTTACAAGGTCGCCGTTTTCATTCCTACAGGAGTTTGGTTATATAACAATTGCAATAAATATTGGAAGTGCTATAACTTCTTTATTTTTTATTTTAGTAATATGGTTTCAAAGCAACATTTTTTTGAATTTTTAAGTTCTTTCGTTTGGTAAGGAAAAAAGCATACATTAGGGGGGTAAAATTTTGTTAGCTGACCTAATCATGTGAAAACGACTTCGTAGCTTAAAAGGACATTAAACGGAAATGTGAAGCTTCTCAAGGCCAAAATAATGATATATCAATTTTAAATATCGGACGTCAAATAACCAAATTACAACGAAAAATCCTTTTCGGCTGTATTTCGAAGGATCAAAAAAAATTAAAAAAATAAAAATTCCGAAACCCTCTCAACACAATCTTTAAATTTAAGGGCGGATTAAGCAACTTTTTTTTTGTATGGGGACCAACCCAGTCTACTATATACGTAAGCATTTGTTGAAATTTGAAGCTTATAGCTGTTAAAATGGGGTAGAAATTGCGAAAAGTTTCTTATCTGAGCAATCGGTTGTATGAGATATATACTATATATACTACCGGTCTCTATGATTTTTTCAGACAACAATATATGCTATACATGTAAGCATTTGGTGAAATTAGAACATACCTAAACGAGTTTTAAGATAAATATAAAGTAACAAGTAAGGAAGGCTAAGTTCGGGTGTAACCGAACATTACATACTCAGCTGAGAGCTATGGAGACAAAATAAGGGAAAATCACCATGTAGGAAAATGAACCTAGGGTAACCCTGGAATGTGTTTGTATGACATGTGTATCAAATGGAACGTATTAAAGATTATTTTAAGAGGGAGTGGGCCTTAGTTCTATAGGTGGACGCCTTTTCTAGATATCGCCATAAAGGTGGACCAGGGGTTACTCTAGAATTTGTTTGTACGATATAGGTATCAAATTAAGGGTGTTAATGAGTATTTTAAAAGGGCGTTGGCTTAGTTCTATAGGTGGACGCCTTTTCGAGATATCGCCATAAAAGTGGACCAGGGGTGATTCTAGAATTTGTTTTTACGATATGGGTATCAAATGAAAGGTGTTAATGAGTACTTTAAAAGGAAGTGGTGGTAGTTGTATACTATAACTATAACTTCTTTATTTTTTATTTTAGTAATATGGTTTCAAAGCAACATTTTTTTGAAATTTAAGTTCTTTCGTTTGGTAAGGAAAAAAGCATACATTAGGGGGGTAAAATTTTGTTAGCTGACCTAATCATGTGAAAACGACTTCGTAGCTTAAAAGGACATTAAACGGAAATGTGAAGCTTCTCAAGGCCAAAATAATGATATATCAATTTTAAAAATCGGACGTCAAATAACCAAATTACAACGAAAAATCCTTTTCGGCTGTATTTCGAAGGATAAAAAAAAATTAAAACAAGTAAGGAAGGTTAAGTTCGGGTGTAACCGAACATTACATACTCAGTTGAGAGCTATGGTGACAACATAAGGGAAAATAACCATGTAGGAAAATGAACCGAGGGAAACCCTGGAATGTTTTTGTATGACATTGATACACATGTACATGAAAGGCATTAAAGAGTATTTTATGAGGGAGTGGGCCATAGTTTTATAGGTGGACGCCATTTAGGGATATAGCCATAAAGGTGGATCAGGGTTGACTCTAGAATGCGTTTGTACGATATGGGTATCAAATGAAAGGTGTTAATGAGGGTTTTAAAAGGGAGTGGTGGTTGTTGTATAGGTGGTCGCCTTTTCGAGATATCGCCATAAAGGTGGACCAGGGGTGACTCTAGAATGCGTTTGTACGATATGGGTATCAAATGAAAGGTGTTAATGAGTATTTTAAAAGGGAGTAATCCTTAGTTCCATAGGTGGACGCCGTTTCGAGATATCGCCATAAAGGTGGACCAGGTGTGACCCTAGAATTTGTTTGTACAATATGGGTATCAAAAGAAAGGTGTTAATGAGTATTTTAAAAGGGAGTAATCCTTAGTTCCATAGGTGGACGCCGTTTCGAGATATCGCCATAAAGGTGGACCAGGGTGACCCTAGAATTTGTTTGTACAATACGGGCATCAAACGAAAGGTGTTAATGGGTATTTTAAAAGGGAGTGGGCCTTAGTTCTATAGGTGGACGCCGTTTCGAAATATCGCCATAAAGGTGGACCAGGGGTGACTCTAGAATGTGTTTGTACGATATGGGTATCAAATTAATGGTATTAATGAGGGTTTTAAAAGGGAGTGGTGGTTGTTGTATAGGTGGTCGCATTTCCGAGATATCGCCATAAAGGTGGACCAGGGTGACCCTAGAATTTGTTTGTACAATATGGGTATCAAAAGTAAGGTGTTAATGAGTATTTTAAAAGGGAGTAATCCTTAGTTCCATAGGTGGACGCCGTTTCGAGATATCGCCACAAAGGTGGACCAGGGGTGACCCTAGAATTTGTTTGTACAATATGGGCATCAAACGAATGGTGTTAATGAGTATTTTAAAAGGGAGTGGGCCTTAGTTCTATATGTGGATGCCGTTTCGAAATAACGCCATAAAGCTGGACCAGGGGTGACTCTAGAATGTGTTTGTACGATATGGGTATCAAATTAAAGGTATTAATGAGAGTTTTAAAAGGGAGTGGTGGTTGTTGTATAGGTGGTCGCCTTTTCGAGATATCGCCATAAAGGTGGACCAGGGGTGACTCTAGAATGCGTTTGTACGATATGGGTATCAAATGAAAGGTGTTAATGAGTATTTTAAAAGGGAGTAATCCTTAGTTCCATAGGTGGACGCCGTTTCGAGATATCGCCATAAAGGTGGACCAGGGGTGACCCTAGAATTTGTTTGTACAATATGGGTATCAAAAGAAAGGTGTTAATGAGTATTTTAAGAGGAAGTAATCCTTAGTTCCATAGGTGGACGCCGTTTCGAGATATCGCCATAAAGGTGGACCAGGGTGACCCTAGAATTTGTTTGTACAATACGGACATCAAACGAAAGGTGTTAATGGGTATTTTAAAAGGGAGTGGGCCTTAGTTCTATAGGTGGACGCCGTTTCGAAATATCGCCATAAAGGTGGACCAGGGGTGACTCTAGAATGTGTTTGTACGATATGGGTATCAAATTAATGGTATTAATGAGGGTTTTAAAAGGGAGTGGTGGTTGTTGTATAGGTGGTCGCATTTCCGAGATATCGCCATAAAGGTGGACCAGGGGTGACTCTAGAATTTGTTTGTACAATATGGGTATCAAAAGAAAGGTGTTAATGAGTATTTTAAAAGGGAGTAATCCTTAGTTCCATAGGTGGACGCCGTTTCGAGATATTGCCATAATGGTGGAGCTGGGGTGACCCTACAATGCTTTTGTGCAATATGGGTATCAAATGAAAGGTGTTAATGAGTATTTTTAAAAGGCAGTGGGCCTTCGTTCTATAGGTGTTCGCCTTTTCGAAATATCGCCATAAAGGTGGACCAGGGGTGACTTTAGAATATGTTTGTACGATATCGGTATCAAATGAAAGGTGTTAATGAGTATTTTAAAAGGGCGTGGGGCTTAGTTCTATAGGTGGACGCCTTTTCGAGATATCGTCACAAAGGTGGACCAGGGGTGACTCTAGAATGAGTTTGTACGATATGGGTATCAAATTAAAGGTATTAATGAGAGTTTTAAAAGGGAGTGGTGGTAGTTATATATGTGAAGGAGTTTTCCAGATATCGACCAAAATGTGGACCAGGGTGACCCAGAACATCATCTGTTGGATACCGCTAATTTATTTATATATGTAATACCACGAACAGTATTCCTGCCAAGATTCCATGGGCTTTTGATTTCGCCCTGCAGAACTTTTTCATTTTCTTCTACTTAATATGGTAGGTGTAACTACAATTTTATAAAGTTTTTTCTGAAGTTATATTTCGCGTCAATAAAACAATCCAATTACCTTACCATGTTTCATCCCTTTTTTCGTATTTAGTATAGAATTATGGCATTTTTTTAATTTTTCGTAATTTTCGATATCGAAAAAGTGGGTGTGGTTATAGTCGGATTTCGTTCATTTTTCATACCGAGATAAAGTGAGTTCAAGTAAGCACGTGAACTAAGTTCATTAAAGATATGTCGATTTTTGCTCAAGTTATCGTGTTAACGGCCATGCAGAAGGACAGACGGACGACTGTGTATAAAAACTGGGCGTGGCATCCACCGATTTCGCCCATTTTCACAGAAAACAATTAACGTTATAAAATCTATGCCCCTACCAAATTTCAAAAGGATTGGTTAATTTTTGTTCGACTTATGGCGTTAAAAGTATCCTAGAGAAATTAAATGAAAAAGGGCGGAGCCACGCCCATTTTGAAATTTTCTTTTATTTTTGTATTTTGTTGCACCATATCATTACTGGTGTTGAATGTTGACATAATTTACTTATATACTGTAAAGATATTAAATTTTTTGTTAAAATTTTACTTTAAAAAAAAATTTTTTTTTAAAAGTGGGCGTGGTCCTTCTCCGATTTTGCGTACAAACAGTAATAGCAGTAACATTCCTGCCAAATTGCATCATCATATCTTCAACGACTGCCAAATTACAGCTTGCAAAAGTTTTAAATTACCTTCTTTTAAAATTGGCGGTGCCACGCCCACTGTCCAAAATTTTACTAATTTTCTATTCTGCGTTATAAGATCAACTCACCTACCAAGCTTCGTCGCTTTATCTGTCTTTTGTAATGAATTATCGCACTTTTTCGGTTTTTCGAAATTTTCGATATCGAAAAAGTGGGCGTGGTTATAGTCCGATATCGTTCATTTTAAATAGCGATCTGAGATGAGCGCTCAGGAACCTACATACCAAATTTCATCAAGATACCTCAAAATTTACTCAAGTTATCGTGTTAACGGGCGGACGGACGGACGGACGGACGGACGGACATGGCTCAATCAAATTTTTTTTCGATCCTGATTATTTTGATATATGGAAGTCTATATCTATCTCGATTTCTTTATATATGTACAACCAACCGTTATCCAATCAAACTTAATATACTCTGTGAGCTCTGCTCAACTGAGTATAAAAATAAAAATTCCGAAACCCTCTCAACACAATCTTTAAATTTAAGGGCGGATTAAGCAACTTTTTTTTTGTATAGGGACCAACCCAGTCTACTATATACGTAAGCATTTGTTGAAATTTGAAGCTTATAGCTGTTAAAATGGGGTAGAAATTGCGAAAAGTTTCTTATCTGAGCAATCGGTTGTATGAGATATATACGACATATACTACCGGTCTCTATGATTTTTTCAGACAACAATATATGCTATACATGTAAGCATTTGGTGAAATTAGAACATACCTAAACGAGTTTTAAGATAAATATAAAGTAACAAGTAAGGAAGGCTAAGTTCGGGTGTAACCGAACATTACATACTCAGCTGAGAGCTATGGAGACAAAATAAGGGAAAATCACCATGTAGGAAAATGAACCTAGGGTAACCCTGGAATGTGTTTGTATGACATGTGTATCAAATGGAACGTATTAAAGAGTATTTTAAGAGGGAGTGGGCCTTAGTTCTATAGGTGGACGCCTTTTCTAGATATCGCCATAAAGGTGGAACAGGGGTTACTCTAGAATTTGTTTGTACGATATAGGTATCAAATTAAGGGTGTTAATGAGTATTTTAAAAGGGCGTTGGCTTAGTTCTATAGGTGGACGCCTTTTCGAGATATCGCCATAAAGGTGGACCAGGGGTGATTCTAGAATTTGTTTTTACGATATGGGTATCAAATGAAAGGTGTTAATGAGTACTTTAAAGGGAAGTGGTGGTAGTTGTATATGTGAAGGCGTTTTCGAGATATTGACCAAAATGTGGACCAGGGTGACCCAGAACATCATCTGTCGGGTAATTTATTTATATATGTAATACCACGAACAATATTCCTGCAAAGATTCCAAGGACTTTTGATTTCGCCCTTCAGAACTTTTTCATTTTCCCCTATTTAATATGGTAGGTGTCAAACCCATTTTGCAAAGATTTTCTAAAGTTATATTTTGCGTCAATAAACCAATCCAATTACCATGTTTCATCCCTTTTTTTTTGTATTTGGTATAGAATTATGGCATTTTTTCATTTTTCGTGGCTTTCGATATCGAAAAAGTGGGCGTGGTCATAGTCGGATTTCGGCCAATTTTTACACCAATACAAAGTGAGTTCAGATAAGTACGTGAACTGAGTTTAGTAGATATATCAATTTTTGCTTAAGTTATCGTGTTATCGGCCGAACGGAGGGCAGACGGTCGACTGTGTATAAAAACTGGGCGTGACTTCAATCGATTTCGCCCTTTTTCACAAAAAACAGTTACCGTCCTAGAATCTAAGCCCGTACCAAATTTCGCAACGATTGGTAAATTTTTGTTCGACTTATGGCATTAAAAGTATCCTAGACAAATTAAATGAAAAAGGGCGGAGCCACGCCCATTTTAAAATTTTCTTTTATTTTTGTATTTTATTGTACCATATCATTACTGGAGTCGAATGTTGGACGTGGTCGTTCTCCGATTTTGCTAATTTTTATTAAGCATGCATATAGTAATAGGAGTAACGTTCCTGCCAAATTTCATCATGATATCTTCAATGACTGCCAAATTACAGCTTGCAAAACTTTTAAATTACCTTCTTTTAAAAGTGGGCGGCGCCACGCCCGTTGTTAGATTTAGGTGTTTCATTAATTTATGAATAATAATTAATAACTCTTAATATAATAAATGTAATTGAAAATACAAAAAATAATATTAATCATCTAATTGGAGCTATTTATGGAATTAAAAAATATTAAAATTTATTAATAATTTTAGTTTGACATACTAATGTTATAAATTTAACTAATTTTTTATTATAAAATAATTTTATTATTAAATTCATTAGGAGTAATTGCTAATTTGTTATTAAGTGGTTTAAGAGACCAATACTTGTTTTCAGTCATCTAATGATGAATTATTATTAATTCATTTAATAAAATTTTTTACAGAAATTCTTTCAATTACAATAGGTATAAAACTATGATTAGTTCCACAAATTTCAGAACATTATCCAAAAAATAATCCAGGACGATTAATTATAAAATTAGTTTGATTTAGTCGTCCTGGTGTTCCATCAATTTTTACACCAAGAGCAGGAATTGTTCATGAATGAATAACATCTGCTGTTGAAACTAAAATTCGAATTTGTGAATTTGTAGGTAAAATTACTCGATTATCTACATCTAATAATCGAAAATTATTATTAATTATTTCATTTGTTGGGATTGTATATGAGTCAAATTCAATATTTAAAAAATCTGAATATTCATATTTTCAGTATCATTGATGTCCAATAGTTTTTAATGTTATTGATGGTTCATTAATTTCATCTAATAAATATAATAATTGAAGTGATGGGAAAGCAATAAATAATAATATAATTGTTGAAAGAATTGTTCAAATTATTTCAATGGTTTGTCCATGTAATAAATTTCGATTTGTATATTTATTAAATAGTAATATAAATATTAAATAACTAACTAATGTTGTAATTATAACTAGAATTATTAGTATGATCATGAAAAAAAGTTAATTGTTCTATTAAAGGTGATGCTCTATCTTGAAGTCTAAAAGTGGCTCATGTTGTCATTTAATTTCTAATAAAAGTAAAATCTTTATATATGAAGCTTAAATCCATTGCACTAATCTGCCATATTAGAAATTAATTAATAAAGGTAATTCAGAATATCTGTGTTCTGCTGGTGGAGTATTTTGGAATCATTCAATTGAAGATCTAAATTGTATAGGGTATAAAACATTTCGTTTAGAAATTATACTTTCTCAAATAATAAATAAAAATAATAAGATTCCTACTAATGAAATAGATGAACGAATTGTAGAAGTGATATTTCATGTAGTATAGGCATCAGATTATGAGTATCGTCATGGTATTCCTGCTAAACCTAGAAAATGTTGAGGGAAGAATGTCAAGTTTACACCTAAAAATATAATTAAAATTTGAGTTTTTAATCAAATAGGATTTAAAGTTAATCCTTTAAACAAAGGGTACCAATGGATGAGTCCAGCTATAATAGCAAAAACTGCTCCTATAGGTAATACATAGTGGAAATGAGCAACTACATAATAAGTGTCATGCAAAATAATATCAATTGATGAATTAGCTAATACTACTCCTGTTAATCCTCCAACAGTAAATAAGAATATAAATCCTAAAGATCATAATATTGTTGGAGAATATGTTAATTGAGTTCCATGTAATGTTGCTAGTCAACTAAGAATTTTAATACCTGTAGGGACAGCAATAATTATAGTTGCTGAATTGAAATAAGCTCGTGTATCAACATCTATTCCTACTGTAAATATATGATGAGCTCATAAAATAAAACCTAATAATCCAATTGCTATTATAGCATAAATTATTCCTAAAGAACCAACGGTTTCTTTTTTTCTTGACTCTTGTCTAGTAATATGAGAAATTATTCCAAATCCAGGTAAAATTTAAATATAAACTTCTGGATGACCAAGAAATCAAAATAAATGTTGATATAAAATAGGGTCTCCACCACCTGCTGGATCAAAAAATGATGTATTTAAATTTTGATCTGTTAATAATATAGATGATACCTCCTGCTAGAACTGGTAAGGATAAAATAAGTAAAAGATCAGTTAATATTACTGCTCATACAAATAGGGGTATCCGATCAAATGTAATACCTGTTGATCGTATATTAATAACAGTAGTAATAAAATTTACTGCTCCTAAAATAGAAGAGATTAAAGCTAAATGTAAAGAAAAAATAGCTAAATCAACACATGCTCCTCTATGTGCAATAGTAAAGTAGATGAAAGAGGGGGGTAAACTGTTCAACCTGTTCCAGCCCCGGTTTCTACTATACTGCTAATAAGTAATAATGTAAGGGATGGAGGTAATAATCAAAAACTTATATTATTTATTCGAGGAAATGCTATATGGGTACTAGTCAATTTCCAAAGACACCAATTATAATTGGTATAAATATAAAGAAAATTATTACAAAAGCATGAGATGTAACAATTACATTATAAATTTGATCGTTTCCAATTAAATTTCCTGGGTGACCTAATTCAGCTGGAATAATAATTCTTAATGAAGTTCCAATTATTCCTGCTCAAGCTCCAAAAATAAAATATAATGTCCCAATATCTTTATGATTTGTTGAAAATAACCATTGTCGCGATTAAATGCGACTTATTTATGGATAGATTCAAGGGATATAATTAAATGGCTGAATTTTAGGCGGTAGATTGTAAATCTATTTATAAGAATATTTCTTTTTAATTAAAGTTTTATAGTCAATAATGACATTAGATTGCAAATCTAAAGGAGTAATTAAATTACTAAGGTTTAAAAGGTTCTACTAATATTTATAGCTTTGAAAGCTATTAGTTTTTTTAACTTAAAACCTTCAAAAATATTAGTAGAATAGTGGGTGAATTATAGAAATTGTAATTAAACTAAATGCTGAAATAAAGGAAAGTATTAATATTCATTTAATGAAAAAATGATTTGATTTTATTAAAAATATTCAATTATTTTCATAATAATTTAGTATGAATGAAGCAAAACATAATCGTAAATAGAAAAATAATGTAATTGATGATATTGTTAATATAATTGTTACCAATAAATATTGATTATTTACAATTAAATGTTGAATTACTAATCATTTTGGTAAGAATCCAATAAATGGAGATAACCCTCCTAAAGATAGTAGATTTAATAGTAAAATAAATTTTAAAATTTTTAAATTAAGAAATGAATTGAATAATTGGTTTATATAATAAATTTCAAAGTTTTTGAATAGAAAAATTACACTAAATGATAAAAATGAATAAAATCAGAAATATGTAATTCATAATATCTCATTAATTTGTATTGCTGCTAATATTCATCCTAAATGAGTAATTGATGAAAAAGCTATTAATTTTCGTAATGAGGTTTGATTTAATCCTCTTAAGGAACCAATAATAATTGATATAATAATAACAACATTTATAAAATTAATATTAATTAAATAAGAAATTAATATCATAGGGGCAATTTTTTGTCATGTCATTAAAATTAAATTATTATTTCATGATAACCCTTCTACAACTGTTGGAAATCAAAAATGTAAAGGAGCTGTACCTCTTTTTAATAATAAAGAAGAAATTAAAATTCATTTACTAAATAAATAATAGTTTTGTATTAATAAAGAATTTATGTATATCATAATAATACAAAATAATAGAATTGCTGATGCAATTGTTTGAATTAAGAAATATTTTAAAGAAGCTTCTGTAGATATTAGATTATTATTGTTACTATTTATTATTAGGGGCATAAAAGATAATAAATGAATTTCTAAACCTATTCAAGCTCTTAATCAAGAATTTGATGAAATTGTAATTATTGTTCTTATTAATAATATTGAAAAGAATATAATATTTGCAGAATTATTAAAAATTAAAAAGAAAAGGATTTGTAACCTTTATAAATGGGGTATGAAGCCAGTAGCTTTATTTGCTTATCTTTTTATATTTTAGTGTAAGATGCACAAAAGTTTTTGATACTTTTAGAAATAGTTTAATTCTATTAAATATAATGAATGTAATAAAATTACATTATTTATCCTATCAAGATAACCCTTTTTTCAGGCAATTCATTAAGTTAAAATAGACTGATTTCTATTGTATTTTTTAGAATGTAAAATTATCTTTTTTAAAACTAAAGATTAAAAATTCATTATAAAATAAATGGGGGGTTTTTTTTTTTGTACCAAGAGTTTAAAAAAAATTATGTTAAATTCATTTTAAATATTTAATATATCAGATAATTAAATTTAGTTTTTAAAAAATTTCTGATTTTTTTTTTATTTAGATAATAAAAAATTCTCATATATATATTGTACGAATTTACTTGCAAATCCTCTTATTTGCCCTTCTGCTAAGTTCGAATCACTAAATTGTTGAATAAATAACTCCAATATTGGATAATGGAAAAATGGCCTTTATTAAAGTACTTCACAATAACACTTATACTTTGCAACGAATAGCTTGCTTAACAACCAAACTGATTGATAGTTCAAATGAAACTCTACTATTGCCCGCCAGATTGCGTCTTAATCGAAACTCAAATCAAACTGAATTACTTCTTACTCGCTTGCGCCGCTTTTATAGTTTACGCTGCATACATCTAGGTTCTTCTATTTCCAGAACTTACCAACTATTTCGTAAGTTTATAGTTCTCATATAGTTTCTACTTGTTTACAATTGTCTACTTTTCAGCGTCTCTCATATGTATGAGAGTTTGTAGTCTACAGTCTCTCGCACACACATAGGCGTATAAGTAAATGCATCTGTGTGTGACATCTCTCGGCTGCCTTATATATGTGTATACATGATTTGATTATTGACGTAAATACCGCTTAGCATGGCCTTAGCATCGCCTTAGTGATGGTATAGCTTAGTGATGCTAATATCCGTGACAATAGGTATGAGAGTTAAAATAACAACTTTAATATAGATATATAGATGTATATCGTTTATTTATTTTTAATATTTTAATTTATAAAAATTTCTAATAATAGATTATAATAATAATAATCAAATTTTAAAAAACTAATCTCTATTTCTGAATTTTAGGGTTTTTTTGGACAAGATTAATATGCATCTATTAATATATTAAATATTAATATATATATAGATATTTATTGATCTCTATAGTATATCTCTTAAGTATAACGAAAAAAATATAATTTTTAAATAAACTGTCATGTATATAAAATAATTAGATGGAAAGTATCTATCTTAGTATAAAGAAAATTTATTAGTACCAAAATTTTAAACATTTTTTTTTAAATTTCGAATTTTTTTGCAATAAAAAAAAAAATTACGAAAATGATCAATAATTCTAAAATTTTTAGTATTGTAAAAAATTGAAATTTTGTTAAAAATTAAAAATTTTTTAATTATTTGTTTTTTAAGTTATAAAATTTTAGTATTTAAAATTTTTATAATAAATTTAAAAATTTTGAAATTTTATTTATAAATTTTGTTTGATCTTTATTGATTATTAAATTTAATTTTTATATACTATATTTTATTATTTATTAATATTATATATAAATTTTTAAAATTTAAAATTAAATAATTTTATTTTATTAGAAAAAGAATTTTTAGATTTTTAGAATTATTGATCATTTTTATTTTATATTTTATTATGAAATTTTTATTAAAAATTTTAGAATTATTGATCATTTTTAATTTTATTTTATTGAATAATTAATAATTAATTAGGGGTTGATTATTTGTTATTTATTTTATTAAAAGTTTAGAATATTGATCATTTTCGTATAGTTCATATTTTTATTATTAAATGAATCTATGGAAAAAATGTTTGTGGGAAATTAAGTATATTAGACTATTTATTTGAAAATGATTAATAATAAAAAAATATAAAAATTTAATTTTAATTATTAAATATAGTTATTAATTAATAATATATATATATGAATTTTTAAAATTTACAATTAAATTATTATATTTTGTTAAAGAAATATTTTTTTTAGATTTTTGAATTATTGATCATTTTCATTTTATATTTTATTATGAAATTGATTTTTATTAAATATTTTAGAATTATTGATGATTTTATATTTTATTTTATTGAATAATTAATTATTGGTTAATCATTATTTATTTATTTGTAGGTTAATATTTGGAATTATTGATCATTTTCGTAATTTTTATTAATTTGTTATTAATTGATTATAAATTAAATATTTAATTATTATTTTAATTTATTTATTGATTTTATTATTTTATTTGTTTTATTGAATGTGATTAATTAGGAATTAAATGTTTATTTGAAATTAAAATTTTGTAATTATTTATTATTTTTATAATTTATATTTTATTAAATAAATTTATGGAAAAATTTTTTTAGGGAAGTAAAATACTATATTAAATTATTTAATTAAAAATAATTAATTAATTTTACAATATTAAAAATTTTAGAATTATTGATCATTTTCTTAATTTTTATTTTTATAATTTAAATTAATTATTTTTATTATTTGTATCTAATATTTATTAATTATTTTTGTATTTTTTATAAATATTATTTTTTAATATAAAGTTTTATTTTAGCTTATTTTTTGTTATAAATTTATTTTATATATAAATTTGTGTGTGTTTTTATTTATTTTAATAACTGATATTTTAAATTTTATTCTCAGTAATTAGTTTTATTAATCAGTTAAAATTGGAGTTAGTAATTTTATTTAGTATTGGTTAAATTGTGCCAGCATCCACGGTTATAAAAATAGTACAAATAAAAATTTTTCGATGAAAGATATAAATTAAAAATATGTATAAATTTATTAAGTGAAATTTTAAATTTATAAAAGTTTTTAAATTTAATTTTATTTAGTCTTAGAAATTTTATTATTAAACTAGGATTAGATACCCTATTATAAAAAATGTAGTTATTTTTCATTAAGGTAGTATTAGTTATGTTCTTGAAACTTAAAAAATTTGGCGGTATTTTAGTCTATTCAGAGGAACCTGTTCTGTAATTGATAGTTCACGATGTACCTCACTTAAATTAGTTTTCAGTTTATATACCGTCGTTATTAGAATATTTTATTAGAATAATAATTTTCAGTAACTTGTATTTGAATTTATATCAGATCAAGGTGTAGCTTATATTTAAGTAGAAATGGGTTACAATAAAATTATTTAAATGAATTTAAATTTTAAATGTTTAACGAAATTGGATTTGGTAGTAAAATTTTAAAGATAAACAATTTGACTTTAGCTCTAAAATATGCACATATCGCCTGTCGCCCTTATTCTAAAATAAGATAAGTCGTAACATAGTAGATGTATCGGAAGGTGTATCTAGAATGAAAATTTAAAGCTTATTAAGTAAAGTATTTCATTTACATTGAAAAGATTTTTGTGCAAATTAATATAAATTGAATTTAATATTTATTTATGATTTTTTATTAATATTAATATTATTTATTTAATTTATATTAAAAGTAATTATAAAAATTAGTGCTTTAGCAATTTTTAGTGAAAAAATAAATTTAATTATAGTTTATTTGTATTGTGAAAGATTATTGAAATAATTTGAAAAATTTTTACTTTATAAGAAAAATTTATTTTTTGTATCTTGTGTATCAGGGTTTATTAAATAATTAATAGTAAAAATATTGATCTCGATTTTATAAGAGTTAATAATTTATTAAATTTAATGTATTAAAATTATTGTGAATAGATTATTAGAAATGAAATGTTATTCGTTTTTAAATATATCTAGTTTGTTTTGAAATAGATTTAATTTAGTAATTTTTGATTTATTTATTTATTTTGTTAATAAATAAATTTATAAATTATAATATTTTAAGGGATAAGCTTTAAAATAAAGTATTATAAATGAAATAAATTAATAAAAAAATATATGCTTAGAATTAGCAATTATTATTAATTTTGTTAAAAATTATTTTATTTGAATATTATTTATTTATATTTTAATTTTTTATAAAAAATTTTTGTAAAATTTTTTTTGAAAATTTTTTCAATTTTTTCAATGAAAAGTTTATATAAAGAACTCGGCAAATATATTACTCGCCTGTTTAACAAAAACATGTCTTTTTGAGTTAATTTTAAAGTCTAACCTGCCCAAAGAATTTTTTTAATGCCCGCAGTAATTTAACTGTGCAAAGGTAGCATAATCATTAGTCTTTTAATTGAAGGCTTGTATGAATGGTTGGATGAAGTATAATCTGTTTCATATAAATTTATTATAGAATTTTATATTTTAGTAAAAAAGCTAAAATTATGTTAAAAGACGAGAAGACCCTATAAATCTTTATAATTTTATAAATTTTTATTTTTTGATTTATTTTATTTTAATTTTTAAAATTATCAATTTTTGTTGTTATATCGGCCTACTGATTTTAAGATCGCGGATTCGAATCGAGCTCAAGGCCTAACAATAATTTTTTATCAATTAAGAAAAAATTTATCATAACAATAATAATGATAAAAAATTATTGTTAGGCCTTGAGCTCGATTCGAACCCGCGTTTTTAAAATTATTTTATTGGGGTGATATTAAAATTTAATTAACTTTTAATTAATTTTCATCATTTATTTATGATTTATTGATCCATTATTAATGATTAAAAGAGCAAGTTACTTTGGGGATAACAGCGTAATTTTTTTTGGCGAGTTCTTATTGATAAAAAAGTTTGCGACCTCTATGTTGGATTAAGATATAATTTTAGGTGTAGTTGCTTAAATGACAAGTCTGTTCGACTTTTAAATTCTTACATGATCTGAGTTCAAACCGGCGTGAGCCAGGTTGGTTTCTATTTTAATATATTATAATATCTTAGTACGAAAGGACCAGTTATTAAAATAATTATATTTTATTTATGTGAATTTTATTAATATAATTTGATTAACTATTTTGGCAGATTAGTGCATTAAATTTAGAATTTATAGATGTAATTTTTAATTACAAATAGTACTTGTTTATTTTTGAATTATTTTTGACTTTAATTGGCTCATTAATTTTAATTATTTGTGTTTTAGTGAGAGTTGCGTTTTTGACTCTTTTGGAGCGTAAAGTATTAGGGTATATTCAAATTCGAAAAGGTTCAAATAAGGTTGGTTTATTAGGAATTCCTCAGCCTTTTTGTGACGCAATTAATTATTTACTAAAGAACAAACTTATCCTTTATTATCTAATTATATTTCTTATTATTTTTCTCAAATTTTTTCTTTATTTCTTTCTTTAGTTGTTTGATTTTGTATACCTTTGTTTGTAAAATTTCTTTCTTTTAATTTAGGTTTATTATTTTTTTTAAGTTGTGCTAGATTAGGTGTTTATAGAATCATGATTGCTGGTTGATCATCAAATTCTAATTATGCTTTATTAGGGGGGTTACGGGCAGTTGCTCAAACCATTTCTTATAAAGTTAGAATAGTTTTAATTTTATTGTCTTTTGTTTTTTTAATTGGAAGATATACTTTTAAATTTTTTTATTATCAAAAATATTTTTGATTTTTAGTAATTTTTTTACCTCTTAGTTTAATTTGATTTTGTATTTGTTTAGCTGAAACTAATCGAACACCTTTTGATTTTGCTGAAGGTGAATCTGAATTAGTCTCTGGGTTTCATGTTGAATATAGAAGAGGTGGATTTGCATTAATTTTTATAGCTGAATATTCTAGAATTTTATTTAAAAGAATTATTATTTAAAAGAAGTATTTTTTTAAGTTGTGATTTATTTAATTTTGTGTTTTATTTAAAATTAAGTATAACAAAGCATAACAACGAAAGTAAACAATAGATGGACAAAGTGGGATGAAATAAAAGAGTACACAACGTTAACAAGGGAACTTTTTTTAACGATTGTCAAATTTTGTATAAAGGAGAATAGATATTTCAAATACAATGAAAAGATATATGAACAACGGACAGGAATGCCCATGGGTTCCCCAGCCTCCCCGGTCATAGCAGACATCGTCATGGAAGAGCTGCTAACAAGATTTGAGATGGAAGCCAAATGTAAACCACGCCTACTAACTAAATATGTAGATGATTTATTTGCGATTGTCAAAACGGATGAAGTAGAGAATATGCTGAAGGAACTCAACAGCTACAACAAGAACATCAGATTTACAGTGGAGGTCGAAAAAGACGGTCAACTACCATACCTTGACACGCTAATAAACACGCACAACAATAAAATATATTTTGACTGGTACAAAAAACCCACAGCTTCGGGAAGATTAATCAACTACAACTCACACCATGAAAGGAAAACAATTTTAAATACAGCCAAAAACTTCATCAGTAGGGTACTCACTATTAGCGACAGAATATACCATAGAAAGAATATTGCGATTATAAAGAAAACTCTAGAAGAAAATGAATTCCCCAGTAATCTCATCAACAAACTCATACGAAATTTCAAAATTAGAACCTCTAATGATGAGGCAACACGTGAAACGAAAAGTAAAATATACAAGTCTATAGTATATGTTCCAGGAATATCGGAGAGAATAAAGACATCGCAATTATATGATAAAGAGAAAATTACACTAGCGTTCACATATAACAATACGTTACGACAGGTTTACAGCAATACTAAGGACAGAATCTCGAAAGATGAGAAATCCAACATCATTTATAAAATTCCATGCAACGGTGACGGGTCCCACTTATGCGATAAGGTATATGTGGGGACAACCAAATTAAAGCTAAAGACAAGGATTTCCGGTCATAAGTCCAATATAAAGCTTAGAAACATTGCTTCGGACAATAAGACGGCCTTGACAGCGCATTGTAAGGATACTGGTCACTATCCTGACTTCAAAAATGTTTCTATCTTGGATATTGAGAAACATTATAATAAGCGTTTTACTTTGGAAATGCTCCATATTATGAGCACACCTAATGATAAGAGAATGAATTTTAAAAGCGACACCGACCAATGTGCATATGCATATCGACATCTATTGCTGAAACAACAACAAAATGCAGTGCAAGCCTCACGGTGCTCAGCAAATTCAAACAGCGTCCAGCCAACATCCCGCTCAAAATCTATACAATGACAACAACTAAACACCATAGTTATGGCTCATGCATTTTTTCTGTCTTATTGTTCTTTGTCCTATGTATTATTGTTATTGCAAAAATTTGTTTACACTTGCGGTATTTTCTATTGTTTACTTTCGTTGTTATGCTTTGTTATACTTAATTTTTGAACATCTGATCAGTCGATCAAACATAGTCATATGTGTAAGTTGCTTTATTATATACCTATATGCAAAATATAATATTATTCTAATAGTCCTTTTTTCTATTTGTGTTTGACAGTCCTGAAGATGATTTCAGACTGAAATCGAAATATCGACGAAGTAAAACTAAAACACAACTTTAAATATTGTGTTTTATTTAACTAAGGCCTATCAGCTCATAAAATTTTTTTACAATAATAAGTACTTACAAGGCTATCAAAAATCAGCAATATGTTTAAACGGAGAGCACACCGAGAAAACATCAACACATTCAAAGTGTACCATACAATCAAACACAAATACAATAATCGGACCAACAGGTATATCAAACGATACCAACAAATAACCAAACAAATTACAAAACTATCCCAGTCGACCAAGTTTTTGGAGAGATGCAAGCGGAGCGGACTAACACCGAATTTTATTAGTGATGCAACAAAAACGATCATGTACATCATAAGCAACAACACCAGTAGCAGCAGGATACCAAGTAAGTTCACCAACAGAGTGTCCACATATATTAGCAAAGTGCAAATAAAATTATTAAACATCATAATATGTATCAAACATGAACTCCTAAGACAAAAAAAGAGGGAATCGGAAAAAATGAAAACAGAGATTTCTCATATACTTGACTTGCATCACTCAAAAAAGTTTTTCGACAGTGAAAATGTACTGCTGGACAAACTTACCAACAATATCAAAAAGACACAAACCAACAAGTACGAAAAACTAAGACAAAAAGAAATGGAAAAATTAAATATTAGGGTAGTCCCACAATGGTTTCGAAACCTAACACAGATAGAAATTCCACACAACATACAGTGGCTATTATCCCTTGGCCCAAAATACGCCCTTGCGTCCGATAATGAGAAGTTTCCATTGTTTAAGTTTATAGCAGACGGGGAGAACATCATACAAACTGTAAAAGATAGAGATATGCAAGAAATAGCCAGAAATAATTTCACGACACTAATACAGGATCACTTAAAGAAAAAGACGACTTCATTCCGAGACAAATTTATATGCCAAACCTTAGAAGACACAAAACGGTTCCTCAAACAAAACAAACAGTTAATCATACTTAATGCCGACAAGGGCAATGTTACGGTTGTCATGGACAAAAAAGAATACGACTCAAAAATACAGACGGTAGTCAACGACATCTCTACCTACAGGGTTTTAAAACGCGATCCGACTAACAAATTACAGGAGAAAAACAATGAATTAGTACAACGAATGTTCAACAATGGCAATATAGATGCCCAAGAAAAGAAATTTCTACTATGTAAAAACGCAAACACACCGAGAATTTACGGATTACCAAAAATCCACAAAGAAAATATACCTGTACGGCCTATATGCTCCTCGATTGACTCCCCGTCATACAATTTATGTAAATATGGCGTGAAAATTCTTGAAAAAGTTACTATGTCGTCCAAGTATAATGTTAAGGACTCGACAGAATTTAAAAACAAAGTGGGGGGCACGTACATATATGATGATGAATGCTTGGTGTCCTTCGACGTAGTCTCCCTGTTCCCAAGCATTCCAGTTGATGTGGCCTTGGAAATCATTTCTTCAAAGTGGGATGAAATAAAAGAGTACACAACGTTAACAAGGGAACTTTTTTTAACGATTGTCAAATTTTGTATAAAGGAGAATAGATATTTCAAATACAATGAAAAGATATATGAACAACGGACAGGAATGCCCATGGGTTCCCCAGCCTCCCCGGTCATAGCAGACATCGTCATGGAAGAGCTGCTAACAAGATTTGAGATGGAAGCCAAATGTAAACCACGCCTACTAACTAAATATGTAGATGATTTATTTGCGATTGTCAAAACGGATGAAGTAGAGAATATGCTGAAGGAACTCAACAGCTACAACAAGAACATCAGATTTACAGTGGAGGTCGAAAAAGACGGTCAACTACCATACCTTGACACGCTAATAAACACGCACAACAATAAAATATATTTTGACTGGTACAAAAAACCCACAGCTTCGGGAAGATTAATCAACTACAACTCACACCATGAAAGGAAAACAATTTTAAATACAGCCAAAAACTTCATCAGTAGGGTACTCACTATTAGCGACAGAATATACCATAGAAAGAATATTGCGATTATAAAGAAAACTCTAGAAGAAAATGAATTCCCCAGTAATCTCATCAACAAACTCATACGAAATTTCAAAATTAGAACCTCTAATGATGAGGCAACACGTGAAACGAAAAGTAAAATATACAAGTCTATAGTATATGTTCCAGGAATATCGGAGAGAATAAAGACATCGCAATTATATGATAAAGAGAAAATTACACTAGCGTTCACATATAACAATACGTTACGACAGGTTTACAGCAATACTAAGGACAGAATCTCGAAAGATGAGAAATCCAACATCATTTATAAAATTCCATGCAACGGTGACGGGTCCCACTTATGCGATAAGGTATATGTGGGGACAACCAAATTAAAGCTAAAGACAAGGATTTCCGGTCATAAGTCCAATATAAAGCTTAGAAACATTGCTTCGGACAATAAGACGGCCTTGACAGCGCATTGTAAGGATACTGGTCACTATCCTGACTTCAAAAATGTTTCTATCTTGGATATTGAGAAACATTATAATAAGCGTTTTACTTTGGAAATGCTCCATATTATGAGCACACCTAATGATAAGAGAATGAATTTTAAAAGCGACACCGACCAATGTGCATATGCATATCGACATCTATTGCTGAAACAACAACAAAATGCAGTGCAAGCCTCACGGTGCTCAGCAAATTCAAACAGCGTCCAGCCAACATCCCGCTCAAAATCTATACAATGACAACAACTAAACACCATAGTTATGGCTCATGCATTTTTTCTGTCTTATTGTTCTTTGTCCTATGTATTATTGTTATTGCAAAAATTTGTTTACACTTGCGGTATTTTCTATTGTTTACTTTCGTTGTTATGCTTTGTTATACTTAATTTTTGAACATCTGATCAGTCGATCAAACATAGTCATATGTGTAAGTTGCTTTATTATATACCTATATGCAAAATATAATATTATTCTAATAGTCCTTTTTTCTATTTGTGTTTGACAGTCCTGAAGATGATTTCAGACTGAAATCGAAATATCGACGAAGTAAAACTAAAACACAACTTTAAATATTGTGTTTTATTTAACTAAGGCCTATCAGCTCATAAAATTTTTTTACAATAATAAGTACTTACAAGGCTATCAAAAATCAGCAATATGTTTAAACGGAGAGCACACCGAGAAAACATCAACACATTCAAAGTGTACCATACAATCAAACACAAATACAATAATCGGACCAACAGGTATATCAAACGATACCAACAAATAACCAAACAAATTACAAAACTATCCCAGTCGACCAAGTTTTTGGAGAGATGCAAGCGGAGCGGACTAACACCGAATTTTATTAGTGATGCAACAAAAACGATCATGTACATCATAAGCAACAACACCAGTAGCAGCAGGATACCAAGTAAGTTCACCAACAGAGTGTCCACATATATTAGCAAAGTGCAAATAAAATTATTAAACATCATAATATGTATCAAACATGAACTCCTAAGACAAAAAAAGAGGGAATCGGAAAAAATGAAAACAGAGATTTCTCATATACTTGACTTGCATCACTCAAAAAAGTTTTTCGACAGTGAAAATGTACTGCTGGACAAACTTACCAACAATATCAAAAAGACACAAACCAACAAGTACGAAAAACTAAGACAAAAAGAAATGGAAAAATTAAATATTAGGGTAGTCCCACAATGGTTTCGAAACCTAACACAGATAGAAATTCCACACAACATACAGTGGCTATTATCCCTTGGCCCAAAATACGCCCTTGCGTCCGATAATGAGAAGTTTCCATTGTTTAAGTTTATAGCAGACGGGGAGAACATCATACAAACTGTAAAAGATAGAGATATGCAAGAAATAGCCAGAAATAATTTCACGACACTAATACAGGATCACTTAAAGAAAAAGACGACTTCATTCCGAGACAAATTTATATGCCAAACCTTAGAAGACACAAAACGGTTCCTCAAACAAAACAAACAGTTAATCATACTTAATGCCGACAAGGGCAATGTTACGGTTGTCATGGACAAAAAAGAATACGACTCAAAAATACAGACGTTAGTCAACGACATCTCTACCTACAGGGTTTTAAAACGCGATCCGACTAACAAATTACAGGAGAAAAACAATGAATTAGTACAACGAATGTTCAACAATGGCAATATAGATGCCCAAGAAAAGAAATTTCTACTATGTAAAAACGCAAACACACCGAGAATTTACGGATTACCAAAAATCCACAAAGAAAATATACCTGTACGGCCTATATGCTCCTCGATTGACTCCCCGTCATACAATTTATGTAAATATGGCGTGAAAATTCTTGAAAAAGTTACTATGTCGTCCAAGTATAATGTTAAGGACTCGACAGAATTTAAAAACAAAGTGGGGGGCACGTACATATATGATGATGAATGCTTGGTGTCCTTCGACGTAGTCTCCCTGTTCCCAAGCATTCCAGTTGATGTGGCCTTGGAAATCATTTCTTCAAAGTGGGATGAAATAAAAGAGTACACAACGTTAACAAGGGAACTTTTTTTAACGATTGTCAAATTTTGTATAAAGGAGAATAGATATTTCAAATACAATGAAAAGATATATGAACAACGGACAGGAATGCCCATGGGTTCCCCAGCCTCCCCGGTCATAGCAGACATCGTCATGGAAGAGCTGCTAACAAGATTTGAGATGGAAGCCAAATGTAAACCACGCCTACTAACTAAATATGTAGATGATTTATTTGCGATTGTCAAAACGGATGAAGTAGAGAATATGCTGAAGGAACTCAACAGCTACAACAAGAACATCAGATTTACAGTGGAGGTCGAAAAAGACGGTCAACTACCATACCTTGACACGCTAATAAACACGCACAACAATAAAATATATTTTGACTGGTACAAAAAACCCACAGCTTCGGGAAGATTAATCAACTACAACTCACACCATGAAAGGAAAACAATTTTAAATACAGCCAAAAACTTCATCAGTAGGGTACTCACTATTAGCGACAGAATATACCATAGAAAGAATATTGCGATTATAAAGAAAACTCTAGAAGAAAATGAATTCCCCAGTAATCTCATCAACAAACTCATACGAAATTTCAAAATTAGAACCTCTAATGATGAGGCAACACGTGAAACGAAAAGTAAAATATACAAGTCTATAGTATATGTTCCAGGAATATCGGAGAGAATAAAGACATCGCAATTATATGATAAAGAGAAAATTACACTAGCGTTCACATATAACAATACGTTACGACAGGTTTACAGCAATACTAAGGACAGAATCTCGAAAGATGAGAAATCCAACATCATTTATAAAATTCCATGCAACGGTGACGGGTCCCACTTATGCGATAAGGTATATGTGGGGACAACCAAATTAAAGCTAAAGACAAGGATTTCCGGTCATAAGTCCAATATAAAGCTTAGAAACATTGCTTCGGACAATAAGACGGCCTTGACAGCGCATTGTAAGGATACTGGTCACTATCCTGACTTCAAAAATGTTTCTATCTTGGATATTGAGAAACATTATAATAAGCGTTTTACTTTGGAAAT
Organism: Eurosta solidaginis; assembly: GCF_040869045.1. NCBI lineage: Eukaryota > Metazoa > Arthropoda > Insecta > Diptera > Tephritidae > Eurosta > Eurosta solidaginis. The sequence continues at coordinate 241,485,516 of NC_090319.1, forward strand.
GCTCCATATTATGAGCACACCTAATGATAAGAGAATGAATTTTAAAAGCGACACCGACCAATGTGCATATGCATATCGACATCTATTGCTGAAACAACAACAAAATGCAGTGCAAGCCTCACGGTGCTCAGCAAATTCAAACAGCGTCCAGCCAACATCCCGCTCAAAATCTATACAATGACAACAACTAAACACCATAGTTATGGCTCATGCATTTTTTCTGTCTTATTGTTCTTTGTCCTATGTATTATTGTTATTGCAAAAATTTGTTTACACTTGCGGTATTTTCTATTGTTTACTTTCGTTGTTATGCTTTGTTATACTTAATTTTTGAACATCTGATCAGTCGATCAAACATAGTCATATGTGTAAGTTGCTTTATTATATACCTATATGCAAAATATAATATTATTCTAATAGTCCTTTTTTCTATTTGTGTTTGACAGTCCTGAAGATGATTTCAGACTGAAATCGAAATATCGACGAAGTAAAACTAAAACACAACTTTAAATATTGTGTTTTATTTAACTAAGGCCTATCAGCTCATAAAATTTTTTTACAATAATAAGTACTTACAAGGCTATCAAAAATCAGCAATATGTTTAAACGGAGAGCACACCGAGAAAACATCAACACATTCAAAGTGTACCATACAATCAAACACAAATACAATAATCGGACCAACAGGTATATCAAACGATACCAACAAATAACCAAACAAATTACAAAACTATCCCAGTCGACCAAGTTTTTGGAGAGATGCAAGCGGAGCGGACTAACACCGAATTTTATTAGTGATGCAACAAAAACGATCATGTACATCATAAGCAACAACACCAGTAGCAGCAGGATACCAAGTAAGTTCACCAACAGAGTGTCCACATATATTAGCAAAGTGCAAATAAAATTATTAAACATCATAATATGTATCAAACATGAACTCCTAAGACAAAAAAAGAGGGAATCGGAAAAAATGAAAACAGAGATTTCTCATATACTTGACTTGCATCACTCAAAAAAGTTTTTCGACAGTGAAAATGTACTGCTGGACAAACTTACCAACAATATCAAAAAGACACAAACCAACAAGTACGAAAAACTAAGACAAAAAGAAATGGAAAAATTAAATATTAGGGTAGTCCCACAATGGTTTCGAAACCTAACACAGATAGAAATTCCACACAACATACAGTGGCTATTATCCCTTGGCCCAAAATACGCCCTTGCGTCCGATAATGAGAAGTTTCCATTGTTTAAGTTTATAGCAGACGGGGAGAACATCATACAAACTGTAAAAGATAGAGATATGCAAGAAATAGCCAGAAATAATTTCACGACACTAATACAGGATCACTTAAAGAAAAAGACGACTTCATTCCGAGACAAATTTATATGCCAAACCTTAGAAGACACAAAACGGTTCCTCAAACAAAACAAACAGTTAATCATACTTAATGCCGACAAGGGCAATGTTACGGTTGTCATGGACAAAAAAGAATACGACTCAAAAATACAGACGGTAGTCAACGACATCTCTACCTACAGGGTTTTAAAACGCGATCCGACTAACAAATTACAGGAGAAAAACAATGAATTAGTACAACGAATGTTCAACAATGGCAATATAGATGCCCAAGAAAAGAAATTTCTACTATGTAAAAACGCAAACACACCGAGAATTTACGGATTACCAAAAATCCACAAAGAAAATATACCTGTACGGCCTATATGCTCCTCGATTGACTCCCCGTCATACAATTTATGTAAATATGGCGTGAAAATTCCTGGAAAAAGTTACTATGTCGTCCAAGTATAATGTTAAGGACTCGACAGAATTTAAAAACAAAGTGGGGGGCACGTACATATATGATGATGAATGCTTGGTGTCCTTCGACGTAGTCTCCCTGTTCCCAAGCATTCCAGTTGATGTGGCCTTGGAAATCATTTCTTCAAAGTGGGATGAAATAAAAGAGTACACAACGTTAACAAGGGAACTTTTTTTAACGATTGTCAAATTTTGTATAAAGGAGAATAGATATTTCAAATACAATGAAAAGATATATGAACAACGGACAGGAATGCCCATGGGTTCCCCAGCCTCCCCGGTCATAGCAGACATCGTCATGGAAGAGCTGCTAACAAGATTTGAGATGGAAGCCAAATGTAAACCACGCCTACTAACTAAATATGTAGATGATTTATTTGCGATTGTCAAAACGGATGAAGTAGAGAATATGCTGAAGGAACTCAACAGCTACAACAAGAACATCAGATTTACAGTGGAGGTCGAAAAAGACGGTCAACTACCATACCTTGACACGCTAATAAACACGCACAACAATAAAATATATTTTGACTGGTACAAAAAACCCACAGCTTCGGGAAGATTAATCAACTACAACTCACACCATGAAAGGAAAACAATTTTAAATACAGCCAAAAACTTCATCAGTAGGGTACTCACTATTAGCGACAGAATATACCATAGAAAGAATATTGCGATTATAAAGAAAACTCTAGAAGAAAATGAATTCCCCAGTAATCTCATCAACAAACTCATACGAAATTTCAAAATTAGAACCTCTAATGATGAGGCAACACGTGAAACGAAAAGTAAAATATACAAGTCTATAGTATATGTTCCAGGAATATCGGAGAGAATAAAGACATCGCAATTATATGATAAAGAGAAAATTACACTAGCGTTCACATATAACAATACGTTACGACAGGTTTACAGCAATACTAAGGACAGAATCTCGAAAGATGAGAAATCCAACATCATTTATAAAATTCCATGCAACGGTGACGGGTCCCACTTATGCGATAAGGTATATGTGGGGACAACCAAATTAAAGCTAAAGACAAGGATTTCCGGTCATAAGTCCAATATAAAGCTTAGAAACATTGCTTCGGACAATAAGACGGCCTTGACAGCGCATTGTAAGGATACTGGTCACTATCCTGACTTCAAAAATGTTTCTATCTTGGATATTGAGAAACATTATAATAAGCGTTTTACTTTGGAAATGCTCCATATTATGAGCACACCTAATGATAAGAGAATGAATTTTAAAAGCGACACCGACCAATGTGCATATGCATATCGACATCTATTGCTGAAACAACAACAAAATGCAGTGCAAGCCTCACGGTGCTCAGCAAATTCAAACAGCGTCCAGCCAACATCCCGCTCAAAATCTATACAATGACAACAACTAAACACCATAGTTATGGCTCATGCATTTTTTCTGTCTTATTGTTCTTTGTCCTATGTATTATTGTTATTGCAAAAATTTGTTTACACTTGCGGTATTTTCTATTGTTTACTTTCGTTGTTATGCTTTGTTATACTTAATTTTTGAACATCTGATCAGTCGATCAAACATAGTCATATGTGTAAGTTGCTTTATTATATACCTATATGCAAAATATAATATTATTCTAATAGTCCTTTTTTCTATTTGTGTTTGACAGTCCTGAAGATGATTTCAGACTGAAATCGAAATATCGACGAAGTAAAACTAAAACACAACTTTAAATATTGTGTTTTATTTAACTAAGGCCTATCAGCTCATAAAATTTTTTTACAATAATAAGTACTTACAAGGCTATCAAAAATCAGCAATATGTTTAAAATTAATATTTATTTCTTTTATATTTATTTGAGTTCGTGGTACTTTGCCTCGATAAATTAATATATTTAGCTTGAAAATGTTTTTTGCCAATTTCTTTGAATTAATTATTATTTTTTATTGGGTTTAAGTTGTTGTTATTAGATTTTATTTAATTAATTTTGTTAAGTAAAGTTAATAGAAAGTATTTTTCTATATTATGTTTTCAAAACATATGCTTATTCAAGCTCATTAACTATTTGATTAAATTATCTCATCATTTATTAATTATGGGATTTATAATATAATAAAAAAAGTAAATAATTGTTAAAATTTGACCTACAATAATGTAAGGAGTTTCTACTGGTCGTGCTCCGATTCATGTTAATAAAATTACTGTAATAATTATAATTCAAAATAAAATTTTATTGATAGGATAAAATTGAATTCCTCGAAAATTTCTTAAGTTATAAAATGGAAGAATTGCTAAAATTGCAATTGATATAATTAATGCTATAACTCCTCCTAATTTATTGGGGATTGATCGTAAAATTGCATAAGCAAATAAAAAATATCATTCTGGTTGAATATGAATAGGAGTTACTAATGGGTTTGCTGGAATAAAATTATCTGGTCTCCTAGTAGATATGGGTGAATTAATGTCAATAATATTAATATTGAAATTATAATAATGAATCCAATAATATCTTTGTATGAAAAATAAGGATGGAATGGAATTTTGTCAATATTTGAATTTAATCCAATGGGATTATTAATATATTTAGCTTGAAATTGTTTTTTACCAATTTCTTTGAATTATTTATTATTTTTCATTGGGTTTAAATTGTTGTTGTTAAATTTTATTTAATTAATTTTGTTAAGTAAAGTTAATAGAAAGTATTTTTCTATATTATGTTTTCAAAACATATGCTTATTCAAGCTCATTAACTATTTAATTAAATTATCTCATCATTTATTAATTATAGGATTTGTAATATAATATAAAAAGTAAATAATTGTTAAAATTTGACCTACAATAATATAAGGAGTTTCTACTGGTCGTGCTCCAATTCATGTTAATAAAATTATTGTGGTAATTATAATTCAGAATGAAATTTTATTTATAGGATAAAATTGAATTCCTCGGAAATTTCTTAAGTTATAAAATGGAAGAATTGTTAAAATTGCAATTGATATAATTAGTGCTATAACTCCTCCTAATTTATTAGGGATTGATCGTAAAATTGCATAAGCAAATAAAAAATATCATTCTGGTTGAATATGAATAGGAGTTATTAATGGATTTGCTGGAATAAAATTATCTGGATCTCCTAGTAAATATGGGTGGATTAATGTTAATAATATTAATATTGAAATTATAATAATGAATCCAATAATATCTTTGTAAGAAAAATAAGCATGAAATTGAATTTTATCAATATTTGAATTTAATCCAATGGGATTATTTGATCCTGTTTGGTGTAAGAATAATAAATGAATTATTGTTATAGCTAGTACACTAAAAGGTAAAATAAAATGGAAATTAAAGAATCGAGTTAATGTAGCATTATCAACTGCAAATCCTCCTCATACTCATTGGACTAAATTATTTGCTAAGTAAGGAATTGCTGATAGTAAATTTGTAATAACTGTTGCACCTCAAAAAGATATTTGACCTCATGGTAGTACATAAAAACTGTTGCTATTACTAAAAATAAAATTAAAATTCCAATTAATCATGTAGGTGTAAACAAATAAGATATATAGTAAATTCCTCGCCCAATATGTAAATAAATACAAATAAAAAAAAAGATGCGCCATTAGCATGTAATGTTCGTAGCAATCAACCGTAATTTACATCTCGACAAATATGATTTACTCTGTCAAAAGCTAAATTAATATTTGCGGTGTAATGTATGGCTAGGAATAACCCTGTTATAATTTGAATAATTAAACATAACCCTAATAATGAACCAAAATTTCATCAAGTTGAGATATTAATAGGTGTTGGTAAATCAATTAAAGCATTATTAAAAATTTTAATTAAAGGATGTTGATTTCGAAAAGGTTTGTTCATTAATTTATTAATTTATAATTCGTAGTGGGCCATAAAATATATTAGTAATTTTTACTACGGCAATTAATGTAATTAATAAATAGCTTATTAATATAATAGTTATTATATTTGTTGGGTAATTATATAATTTATTAAGTATAATAGAATTGTCTTGTATATATGACTTTATATCATATATTGTTTTTATTTCATTTTTTTCTATGTAATTTAATATAAAGGGTTTATCTAAGAAAATTGAAATTGTTATTATAATAATGAATATTATAATACATGAAATTGTTATTTTAATTGATAATGAAAATATTTCATTTGATACTAATGAAGTAATATAAATAAATAATACTAATATTCCCCCTAAAAAATTAGGAATAAAATATAAGAAAATCAGAATGTTTTATATAATATTCCTGTTAGTATACAAATTTGTAATGTTTGTATAAGTAATATTAGTCCTATAGCTAATGTATGATTTATTTGAATAAAAATTAATCTAGAAATTAATATAGTAATAAAAAAAAATAATTGAATTATACAAGGAATAGTTTATGAAAATATTAATTTTGGAGATTAATGATAAAGAAGTTTCTTTTTTCTTGAAGTTTTAAAAAAAAAAGATTTTTTATTTTTGATTTACAAAACCAATGTTTTTATTAAACTACTAAAACTAATGCTAATAATTTTATATTGAATGTTGCCTTTTATTTTATTTTTAATTGGAGTTTTTGGATTTGTTTCTAATCGTAAACATTTGTTATCAATATTATTGAGATTAGAATATATTGATTTGAGTTTATTTTTTATATTATTTATATATTTAAATTTAATAGATTATAGAATATTTTTTAGAATTTTGTTTTTAATTTTTAGAGTTTGTGAAGGGGTATTAGGTCTTTCAATTTTAGTTTCATTAATTCGAACTTACGGTAATGATTATTTTCAATCTTTTAATTTATTATAATGTTGAAATTTATTTTTATATTAATTTTTATATTTCCTATTTGTTTCATAAAAAATTTTTTTTGAATGGTTCAATTTTTATTATTTTTGATAATGTTTATAATAATTTTATTTAATTTTAGTTTTAATTATTTTGTAAATATTTCTTATTTTTTAGGAATAGATGTTCTTTCAAATGGATTAATTTTATTAAGAGTTTGAATTTGTATCCTTATATTAAATGCTAGTTATAAAATTAATAAATTGGATAATTATAAAAATTTATTTTTATTAAATATTTTAATTTTATTAATATTTTTAATTTTAAATTTTAGTTCAATAAATTTATTTATATTTTTTTTTTTTTGAGAGTAGATTAATCCCTACATTATTTTTAATTTTAGGTTGAGGGTATCAACCTGAACGTTTACAAGCTGGGGTTTATTTATTATTTTATACTTTATTTGTTTCTTTACCCATATTGATTGGTATTTTTTATTTATATAATATTTTTATAAATTTAAATTTTTATTTTTTGTATAAGTATTTATTTAATTATGATTTATTATATCTATCATTAATTATATCTTTTTTAGTAAAAATACCTATATTTTTAGTGCATTTATGATTACCTAAAGCTCATGTGGAGGCTCCTGTTTCAGGTTCAATAATTTTAGCGGGAATTATGTTAAAATTAGGGAGCTATGGTTTATTGCGAATTTTTTCATTTTTACAGTTTAGTGGGGTTAAATATAATTATATTTTTATTAGAATTAGATTAGTTGGAGGATTTTTAATTAGTTTAGTTTGTTTACGTCAAACTGATTTGAAATCTTTGATTGCTTATTCTTCTGTTTCTCATATAAGAATTGTTTTAAGAGGTATTATAACATTAAATTATTGAGGGTTATCTGGTGCTTATGTATTAATAATTGCTCATGGTCTTTGTTCATCTGGTTTATTTTGTTTAGCAAATATTACTTATGAACGATTAGGGAGTCGTAGATTATTAATTAATAAGGGTTTATTAAATTTTATGCTTTCAATGACTTTATGATGATTTTTATTATGTATTTGTAATATATCTGCTCCTCCATCATTAAATTTATTAGGAGAGATTTCTTTATTAAATAGAATTATTAGATGATCTTGGTTAAGTATAATTATATTATCATTAATATCTTTTTTTGGGGCTTGTTATACTTTATATTTATATGCCTATACTCAGCATGGAAAAAATTTTTTTGGATTATATTCTTTTAGAATGGGTAAAACTCGAGAGTATCTTCTTTTATTTTTACATTGATTTCCATTAAATATATTAATTTTAAAAAGAGATATTTGTATAATTTGATTTTAAAATTTAAATAGTTTAATTAAAATATTGATTTGTGATGTAAATGATATGATTTAATCATTTTAAATTGTGAAAAAATTATATATTTGTAATATTGGATTTTTAATATTAATTAATTTTAGATTTATATTTTTTTTATAAGTTTAAATTTTTTAATAAAAATTATTAGATTAAATTCTTCTGGAATTATTATAACTTTTTTATTTGATTCAATAAGATTATTATTTATATCTTTTGTATTAATGATTTCTTCTTTTGTTATTTATTATAGAAAAGAATATATAATAAATGAATTAAATATTAATCGTTTTATTATATTAGTTTTTTTTGTTTGTTATATCAATTATATTATTAATTATTTCTCCTAATTTGATTAGAATTTTATTAGGTTGAGATGGGTTGGGATTAGTTTCTTATTGTTTAGTAATTTATTTTCAAAATTTGAAATCTTATAATGCTGGAATATTAACGGTATTATCAAATCGTGTTGGTGATGTTGCTTTTTTATTAGCTATTTCTTGAATGTTAAATTATGGCAGTTGAAGATTTATTTTTTATTTAGAATTTATAAAAAAGGATTTTGAGATGAATGTTGTAATATTATTAATTATATTAGCAGCTATAACTAAAAGAGCTCAGATTCCTTTTTCTTCTTGATTGCCTGCAGCAATAGCTGCACCTACTCCAGTTTCTGCTTTAGTTCATTCTTCAACTCTTGTAACTGCTGGAGTATATTTATTAATCCGGTTTAATATTTTATTATTAGATTTTTTGTTAAGATGTATTTTATTATTATTATCTGGATTAACTATATTTATAGCTGGATTAGGTGCTAATTTTGAATTTGATTTAAAAAAAATTATTGCATTGTCTACTTTAAGTCAGTTGGGTTTAATAATATGTATTTTATCAATAGGGTTTATAAAATTGGCTTTTTTTCATTTATTAACTCATGCTTTATTTAAAGCATTATTATTTATATGTGCAGGGGCTATTTTTCATAACATGAATAACTCTCAAGATATTCGTTTAATAGGGGGGTTGAGAAGTTTTATACCTTTTACTTCAACTTGTTTTAATGTTGCAAATTTAGCTTTATGTGGAATACCTTTTTTAGCTGGGTTTTATTCTAAGGATATAATTTTAGAAATAGTACCTATAAATTATATAAATTTTTTTAGATATTTTTTGTATTTTTTTCAACTGGTTTAACTGTATGTTATTCATTTCGTTTAATTTATTATTCAATAATTGGTGAGTTATATTGTGGATCTTTAAATATACTAAATGATGAGGGATGAATTATGCTTCGAGGTATAATAGGATTAGTAATTATAAGAATTTTAGGTGGTAGAATATTGAGATGATTATTATTTGTTACTCCTTGTATAATTTGTTTACCTTTTTATATTAAATATATAACATTATTTATTTGTATTTTAGGGGGAGTATTGGGATATATAATTTCTAATGTATCTTTATTTTATTTTAATAAATCTTTAAATAATTATTTAATTATTAATTATTTTGGGTCAATATGGTTTATACCTTATATTTCTACTTATGGATTAATTAATTATTCTTTAGTATTAGGAAATATAGTTTATAAATCTTTTGATCAAGGTTGGTCTGAATTTTTAGGTAGTCAAAATTTATACAACAATTTAATTAAATATTCTCAATTATTTTTTGTTTTTCATAATAACAATTTAAAAATTTATTTAACATTATTTATTTTATGAATTATTATATTAATAATTTTATTATTATTGTTTTATTCAAATAGCTTAAATTTAGAGTGTAACATTGAAGTTGTTAGGGTAATTAAAAAATTTTTGAATATATGAATATATACACATATATATATATATATATATATATGTATATTGTGTATATGTAGTGAATTAATTATAGTAATAAAATAATTAAATTTATAAAAAACTTTTTTTAATTTTACAATGAAAATGTAACGTTTTTATTAAACTATATAAATTATAGAAGTATAAATGGAATTAAACCATTTAAGGATAAAAGTTAGCAGCTTTTTCTTGATCATCTTACTTCTTTAATTGGAGTTTATTATCTCATTTTTATCATTAACAATGATAAGCGTCTTTTTGGCTTCAATTAATATTATGAATAATGGTATAATAATATTTACCTAAGGTTAGGTCGAAACTAAATGCAATAAAATTGCTTCATTATTCAAGGTAGATTGAATAATCAATACTTTTTGAATGCAAATCAAATGTTATTTTTAACTACAACCCTATCATAAATTATTTTGATCAGTTTAGTATCCCTTGATTTCATCAAATACGCATTCGAATGGTGAGCATTTTTCCCGATCTCTTAAGGTTTTTTTGGATAAAATGGATGCTATAATTATGATAATTGTTGTAATAATTACAATTAATATTATTATTGTTAAAATTAAATAAATTATCTATACTACTGTAACTAGTAGTCTTTATGATTGGAAGTCAAATATACAATTATATTATATAGATTAATTAATTTAGTTAATTATATTTATATATATATATATACATTAGTAAATTATTAATTTCCTCAACAATAAATTGAGATATATAATAATAATCATACAATATCTACAAAATGTCAATATCAAGCAGCTGCTTTAAATCCGAAATGATGGGTTTTTGAAAAATGATAGTTTAAGTGGCGCATTAAACAAATTAATAAAAAATTTGTTCCGATTAATACATGAATTCCATGGAATCCTGTAGCTATAAAAAATGTAGACCCATAAATAGAATCTGCAATTGTAAATGGGGCTTCAATATATTCATAAGCTTGAAGAATTCTAAAATAAATTCCTAATAAAATTGTAAAAAATAATCCTTGTGTTGTTTGTGAATAATTGTTTTCTATTAATCTATGGTGAGCTCATGTAATTGTGACTCCTGATGTTAATAAAATAATAGTATTTAATAGAGGAATTTGGAAAGGGTGAAAAGGTTTAATTCCTGTAGGTGGCCATGAAATACCTAATTCAATTGATGGAGCTAATCTTCTATGGAAAAAAGCTCAAAAAAATGATAAAAAAAATAAAATTTCTGATAAAATAAATAAAATTATTCCTCATCGTAATCTTAGTGTTACAGGTAATGTATGAAGTCCTTGGAATGTTCTTTCTCCTGAAATATCCCGTCATCATTTATAAACAGTTAAAATTGTAATAATATTACCTAATAAAAATAGTAATATATCGTATTGATGAAATCATTTTACTAGTCCTGATATTGAAGTTATTGCTCCAATAGCTCCTGTTAAAGGTCAAGGGCTAAAATCTACTAAGTGAAATGGATGATTTGCATGTGTTTTCATTTTATAAAAATAATTAATTGATTTCTCTAGAATATAAAGTTCTTAATACTGCAAATACATAAGACTGAATAATTGCAACTGCTGATTCAAGAATTAATAGTGCAATTTGACTAATTAATAATAATATTATAATTATATTATTAATAGAAGATCCTGTATTACTTAATAAAGTTAATAATAAATGCCCAGCAATTATATTAGCAGTTAACCGTACTGCTAAAGTTCCTGGTCGAATAATATTACTAATAGTTTCAATGCAAACTATAAATGGTATTAGAATTTTAGGTGTTCCTTGAGGAACTAGAAGAGCGAATATATGTTGAGTATTATTGATTCAGGCATAGATTATAAAACATATTCATAAAGGTAATGATATTGTTAATGTAAAAATTAGGTGTCTAGTTCTTGTAAAAATATATGGGAATAATCCTATAAAATTATTTAATAAAATTATTGAAAATAATGAAATAAAAATAAAAGTGGATCCTGAGTAACTTTTTGGTTCTAATAAAGTTTTGAATTCTTTGTGTAAAGATATTGAGATAAAATTTCATATAATATTCCATCGAGAAGGGATTAATCAATAAGTTGATGGAATAATTAATAACCCAATAAATGAACTTATTCAATTTAATGATAAGTTTAAAATTCTTGATGAAGGATCAAATACAGAAAATAAATTAGTTATCATTTTCAGTTGAATGAATTAATTATTTTATTTTTAAAATAATTAGATTTAGATATTTGATTAATAAATGAATAATAATTAATAATTCTAAATATAATATGTTTAATTGAAAATATAAAAATAATATTAATCATCTAATAGGGGCTATTTGTGGAATTAAAAAATATTAAAATTATTAATAATTTTAGTTTGACATACTAATGTTATAAATTTAACTAATTTTTTTTATATAATGGAATAATTTTATTATTAAATTCATCAGAAGTAATTGCTAATTTACTATTAAGTGGTTTAAGAGACCAATACTTGCTTTCAGTCATCTAATGATTAATTATTATTAATTCATTTAATAAAATTATTTACAGGAATTCTTTCAATTACAATAGGTATAAAACTATGATTAGTTCCACAAATTTCAGAACATTGTCCAAAAAATAATCCAGGACGGTTAATTATAAAATTAGTTTGGTTTAATCGTCCTGGTGTTCTATCAATTTTTACACCAAGAGCAGGAATAGTTCATGAATGAATAACATCTACTGCTGAAGCTAAAATTCGAATTTGTGAATTTATAGGTAAAATTACTCGATTATCTACGTCTAATAATCGAAAATTATTATTAATTATTTCATTTGTTGGGATTATATATGAATCAAATTCAATATTTAAAAAATCTGAATATTCATATTTTCAGTATCATTGATGTCCAATAGTTTTTAATGTTATTGATGGTTCATTAATTTCATCTAATAAATATAATAATCGAAGTGATGGGAAAGCAATAAATAATAATATAATTGTTGGGAGAATTGTTCAAATTACTTCAATGGTTTGTCCATGTAATAAATTTCGATTTGTATATTTATTAAAGAATAATATAAGTATTAAATAACTGATTAATATTGTAATTATAATTAAAATTATTAATGTACTAGCCTTTACCCGCGGCCCCGTCCGCAAGGAGACATTTAAATATATGGGCTATTCGCGTTAGCCTGCTTATCAAGTTATCTGTTTAAAATTTTGTTTTCTGCCTAATGGATTTTATTTTTGTAATTGAGTAAAAAAAGAACTAAATGAGCTGATAACCTGATAGGATCCCAAATGATCCCGAAATTATCCAGAAAAAGCTACGAATTGACCCCCACGCTATCGCATACGGATCCCGAAAACCATCCAGAAATGCCCCGGAAGGGTTTCCAAAAGTTCCCGGAATAGTCCCAAAAAAAACCCGAAATGAAAACGACACGATTCTAGACGTATCCAGAGAACCACACAGAAATGATCCCTGAAGGTGTTCCAAAATAAACCCGGAAAAGGTTCCGAAATGACCCTGACGGGCTTCCGGGTGGATCTCAAAAACCATCCAGAAAATATCCAGGAAGGGTCCCTAAATTATCCCGACATACTCCAGAAAAAGTTCCGAAATTGCTCCGAGGGGATCCACGACGGATCGCGAAAACCATACAGAAATGATTCCGGAAGGATCCCAAAATGATCCCGAAATAGTCCGGAAATGACCCAGATGGGATCCCGCACAGATCCAGAAATGATCCCGGAAGGGTCTAAACTATTCCGGAAAAGTAACAAAAAATCCCGAAATGGCTCCTACGGCATCCAGGACGGATCCAGAAATGATCTCGGAAGAGTCCCCAAATGAGCCCAAAATGATCCCGAAATGACCCTGATGGATGAGGCAAACCTTCAAGAATTATGCCGGAAGGGTCCCCAAATGATCCCGAAATAATACAGAAAAAGTCACGAAACGACAACTAGAGGATCCCCAAATGATTCCGTATTAGCCCCGAAAAGGTCCCGAAATAACCCCGACGGGATCCCGGACAAATCCCGAAAACCATCCAGAAATGATGACGAAAGCGATCCCAAATGATTCCGAAAGAGCGCCCAATGATTCGGACGGGATCCCGAACGGATACCGAAACTCATCCAGAAGTGATGCCGGAAAGGTCCTCAAATGATCACCTAATAGTCCCGAAATGACACTTAAAGGGTCTTGGACGGATCCCGTAAACCATCCAGAAATGATCCCGATATAGTCCCGAAGAAGTCCCGAAATGACGCTGACGGGATCTCGAACGCATCCCTAAATGACCCTGACAGGATCGCGGACAGATCCCGAAATCTATCCAGAAATGATCGTGGGAGGGACCCCAAATGATCCCCAAAAAGTCCCGCAATGATTCCGACGGGATCCTGAACGGATACCGAAAACCATGAAGAAGTGATGCCGGAAAGGTCCTCAAATGATCACCTAATACCAAAATAACCCTAACGGCATCCCGGACTGATCCCTAAATCCATCCAGAAATGATCTTGGGAAGGTTCCAAAATGATCCCGAAATAGTCTCGGAAAAGTCCAGAAATTACCCTGACGGGTTCCCGGACGAATCCTGAAAGCCATCCTTAAATGATCCCGAAAAAGTCCCGAAATGACCCTGACGGGACTCCGAAAGGAACCCGAAAACTATCCAGAAATGATGCCGGAAAGGTCATGAAATGATCTCCTAATAGTTCCGAAAAGACCCTGACGGGATCCCGAACGGATCCCGACAACTATCTAGAAATGATGCCGAAAGGGCCCGCTAATGATCCCGTATTAGTCGAGAAAAAGTCCCGAAATGACCCCGACTGGATGCCGGACGAATCCCAAAAACCATCCAGAAATGATTCCGGAAGGGACCCCAAATTATCCCGAAAAAGTCCCACAATTATTCCGACGGGATCCTGAACGGATACCGAAAACCATCCAGAAGTGATGCCGGAAAGATCCTCAAATTATCACCTAATAGTCCCAAAATGATCCTGACGGCATCCCGGACAGATCCCGAAATCCATCCAGAAATGAACTTGGCAGGGTCCCAAACTGATCCCGAAATAGTCTCGGAAAAGAAATTACCCTGACGGGATCCCGGAGGAATCCTGAAAAACAATCTTAAATGATGAAGAAAAAGTCCCGAAATGAACTTGATGGGACCCCGAAAGTATCCCGAAATCTATCCAGAAATGATGCCGGAAAGGTCCTAAAATGATCTCCTAATAGTTCCGAAAAGACCCTGATGGGATCCCGAACGGATCCCGACAACTATCCAGAAATGATACGGAAAGTGCCCGCAAATGATCCCGGACGGAGAAAAAGTCCCCAAATGACCTCGACATACTCCAGAAAAAGTTCCGAAATGGCTCCGAGGGGATCCACGACGTATCGCGAAAACCATACAGAAATGATTCCGGAAGGATCCCAAAATGATCCCGAAATAGTCCGGAAATGACCCAGATGGGATCCCGCAAACCATCAAGATATTATGCCGGAAGGGTCCCCAAATGATCCCGAAATAATACAGTCAAAAAGTCCTCTAGGGGTCGTGATCCCCAAATGATCCGGTATTAGCCCCGAAAAGGTCCCGAAATAACCCCGACGGGATCCTGGACAAATCCCGAAAACCATCCAGAAATGATGCCGGAAGGGATCCCACATGATTCCGAAAAAGTCCCGCAATGATTCCGACGGGATCCCGAACGGGAAGACCGGAAATGACCCAGATGGGATCCCGCACAGATCCAGAAATGATTCCGGAAGGGTCCAAAAACTATCCCGGAAAAGTAACAAAAAATCCCGAAATGGCTGCTATGGCAACCCGGACGGATCCAGAAATGATCTCGGAAGGGTCCCAAAATGGTCCCAAAATGGTCCCGAAATGACCCTGATGGATCCGGCAAACCATCAAGAAATTATGCCGGATGGGGACCCTTGATCCCGAAATAATACAGAAAAAGACACGAAACGACCCCTAGAGGATCCCCAAATGATCCCGTATTAGCCCCGAAAATCATCCAGAAGTGATGCCGGAAAGGTACTCAAATGATCATCTAATAGTCACGAAATGACCCTGAAAGGCATGCCGGACTGATCCCGAAATCCATCCAGAAATGATCTTGGGAAGGTCCCAAAATGATCCCGAAATAGTATCGGAAAAGTCCAGAAATAACCCTGACGGGTTCCCGGACGAATCCTGAAAGCCATCCTTAAATGATCCCGAAAAAGTCCCGAAATGACCCTGACGGTACCCTGAAAGGATCCCGAAAACTATCCAGAAATGATGCCGGAAAGGTCCTCAAATGTTCTCCTAATAGTTCCGAAAAGAACCTGACGGGATCCCGAACGAATCCCGACAACTATCTAGAAATGATGCCGAAAGGGCACGCAAATGATCCCGTATTAGTCGAGAAAAAGTCCCGAAATGACCCCGACGGGATGCCGGACGAATCCCAAAAACCATCCAGAAATGATGCCGGAAGGGACCCCAAATGATCCCGAAAAAGTCCTGCAATTATTCCGACGGGATCCTGAACGGATACCGAAAACCATACAGAAGTGATGCCGGAAAGGTCCCCAAATGATCACCTAATAGTCCCAAAATGACCTTGATCCCGAAATAGTCTCGGAAAAGTCCAGAAATTACCCTGACGGGATCCCGGACGATTCCTGAAAACCATCCTTAAATGATCCCGAAAAAGTCCCGAAATGACCCTGACGGGATCCCGAAAGGATTCCGAAAACTATCCAGAAATGATGCCGGAAAGGTCCCCAAATGATCCCCCAATAGTCCCGAAATGACCGTGACGGGCTCCCGAACGGATCCCGACAACTATCCAGAAATGATGCCGAAAGGGTCCGCAAATGATCCCGTATTAGTCGAGAAAAAGTCCCGAAATGACCCCGACGGGATCCCGGACAAATCCCAAAAACCATCCAGAAATGATGCCGGTAGGTATCCCAAATGAACCGGAAATAGTCCCGAAATAACCTCGTCGCATCCCGGACGGATCCCGAAAATTATCCAGAAATGAAGCCGGAAAGGTCCCCGAATGATCCCCTAATAGTCACGAAATTACCCTGATGGGATCCCGGACGGATCCCGAAAACCATCCAGAAATGATGCCGAAAGGGTTCCCAAATGATCCCGTATTAGTAGCGAAAAAGTCCCGAAATGACCCCGACGGGATCCCGGATGGATCCCGAAAACCATACAGAAATGATGCCGAAAGGGTTCCCAAATGATCACGTATTAGTCGCGAAAACCTCCCGAAATGACTCCGACGGGATCCCGGACGGATCCCGAAAACCATCCAGAAATGATGCCGGAGGAGCCCCCAAATGATCCCGAAAAAGTCCCCAAATGACTCGACGAGATCCCGGACGGATCTCGAAATCCATCTAGAAATGATGCCGGAAGAGCCCCCAAATGATCCCGAAAAAGTCCCAAATTTCCCCGACGAGATCCCGGACGGATCCCGAAAACCATACAGAAATGATGCCGAAAGGGTTCCCAAATGATCACGTATTAGTCGCGAAAAAGTCCTGAAATGACCCCGACGGGATGCCGGACGAATCCCGAAGACCATCCAGAAATGATGCCTAAAGGGACCCAAAATAACCCCGAAAAAGTCTCGTAATGATCCCGGAAACAATCAAGAATTTATCTCTCGAAGGTACGCAAATGATCCCGAAAGTACCCCGACGGGATCCCGGACGGTTCCCGAAAACTATACAGAAATGATCCCGGAAGGGTTCCAAAATTATCCCGAAATAGTCCCGAAAAAGTCCCGAAAATACCCCGGCGTGATCCCGGACCGATCCCGAAAGCCATCCGGAAATGATACCGGAAAGGTCTCGATATGACCCTTACGGGATTACAAATGAGGTGAAGCTAATTATGAAACCATGTTAATAAGGCAGCAGGCGCATTGGAGCGAATGAAAAGTTACATAGAAACATACAGGTAAAGCTAATAAAAGCGTGCTAATAAAAACAATTGATGGAGGGCGGATGGCGGGAGTAGAAGGAGAGGACCACTGATCGTTCCTCCAAAATTGTCTAGATCTCGATCTGTATGTGCCAGATACCAAAAACTATTGATTTAGGAGAAAATTTATATTGAGTTATAACAATTTATAGATTTTACACCAGAGGGGGTGATAAAGGGGGGCGGAGGGTGTCACTGCTTACTTTGTAAGCCCTCGACTTATTTGACCCCTTGAGTCTGTGATATTGGTGAAGGCCAGTATACTTAAAGTTATAATGTGTAAAAATTATTAAAAAGTAATTGCTCGAAGGGGTCGTGGGACCCCCCACCCCTCTTTCAATGCTCGAAAAAAATTTCGCTAGTAGACTATTGTCTGTGTCCCAAATTTCATCAAAATCCGTGTAGCCATTCAGGCGTGATTCAGTCGCAAGGACGAAAAAATATAATAATTAAATTATAACTGTTCCTAGGGGGCGGTGACCACGCCCCTTTTGAAAAATATATAGCTAGTAGATCCTTCTAGGCTATTGGCTATATGTTTGCAAAATTTCATCCAAATCGGTCCAGCCGTTCTTGCGTGATTGAGTCACAAAGACAAACGTCTGGACAAACATCCAAACATCCAAACATCTAAACATCCAAACATCCAAACATCTAAACATCCAAACATCTAAACATCCAAACATCCAAACTTTGCCATTTATAATATACTAGCCTTTACCCGCGGCCCCGTCCGCAAGGAGAAAATGAAATATGTGGGCTATTCACGTTAGCCTACTTATAAAGTTATCTGTTTAAAATTTTTTTTCTGTCTAATGCATTTTATTTTTGTAATTGAGTTTAAAAAATGAACTTTATGAGCTGATAACCTGATAGGATCCCAAAATGATAACGAAATTATCCAGAAAAAGCCACGAAAAGACCCCGACGCTATCGCGGACGGATCCCAAAAACCATCCAGAAACGCCCCGGAAGTGTTTCCAAAAGTTCCCGAAGTAGTCCCAAAAAAACCCGAAATGACAACGACACGATTCTAGACTTATCCAGATAACCACACAGAAATGATGCCTGAAGGGTACCAAATTGATCCCGAAATAGTCCCGAAAAAGTTCCGAAATTACCCTGACGGGCTCCCGGACGGATCTCAGAAACCATCCAGAAAATATCCAGGAAGGGTCCCTAAATTATCCCGACTAACTCCAGAAAAAGTTCCGAAATGGCTCCGAGGGGATCCACGATGGATCGCGAAAACCATACAGAAATGATTCCGGAAGGATTCCAAAATGATCCCGAAATAGTCCGGAATTGACCCAGATGGGATCCCGCACAGATCCAGAAATGATCCCGGAAGGGTGCAAAAACTATCCCGGAAAAGTAACAAAAAATTCCGAAATGGCTCCTACGGCATCCCGGACGGATCCAGAAATGATCTCGGAAGGGTCCCCAAATGATCCCAAAATGGTCCCGAAATGACCCTGATGGATCCGGCAAACCATCAAGAAATTATGCCGAAAGGGTCCCAAAATGATCCCGAAATAATACAGAAAAAGTCATGAAACGACCCCTAGAGGATCCCCAAATGATCCCGTATTAGCCCCGAAAAGGTTCCGAAATAACCCCGACGGGATCCCGGACAAATCCCGAAAACCATCCAGAAATGATGCCGGAAGGAATCCCAAATGATTCCGTAAAAGTCCCGCATTGATTCCGACGGGAACCCGAACGGATACCGAAAATCATCCAGAAGTGACGCCGGAAAGGTCCTCAAATGATCACCTAATAGTCCCGAAATGACCCTTAAGGGGTCATGGACGGATCCCATAAACAATCCAGAAATGATCCCGATATATTCCCGAAGAAGTCGCGAAATGACCCTGACGGGATCTCGAACGCACCCCTAAATGACCCTGACGGGATCCCGGACAGATCCCGAAATCCATCCAATGATCCCGAAAAAGTCCCGCAATGATTCCGAGGGGATCCTGATCGGATACCGATAACCATCCAGAAGTGATGCCGGAAAGGTCCTCAAATGATCACCTAATACCAAAATGACCCTGACGGCATCCCGGACTGATCCCAAAATCCATCCAGAAATGATCTTGGGAAGGTCCCAAAATTATCCCGAAATAGTCTCGGAAAAGTTCAGAAATTACGATGACGGGTTCCCGGACGAATCCTGAAAGCCATCTCTAAATGATCCCGAAAAAGTCCCGAAATGACCCTGACTGGACCCCGAAAGGATCCCGAAAACTATCCAGAAATGATGCCGGAAATGTCCTCAAATGATCACCTAATAGTTCCGAAAAGACCCTGACGGATCCCGAACGGATCCCGACAACTATCTAGAAATGATGCCTAAAGGGCCCGCAAATGATCCCGTATTAGTCGAGAAAAAGTCCCGAAATGAACCCGACGGGATGCCGGACGAATCCAAAAACCAGCCAGAAATGATGCCGGAAGGGACACCAAATGATCCCGAAAAAGTCCCGCAATAATTCCGACGGGATCCTGAGCGGATACCGAAAACCATCCAGAAGTGATGCCGAAAAGGTCCTCAAATGATCACCTAATAGTCCCAAAATGACCCTGACGGCATCCCGGACAGATCCCGAAATCCATCCAGAAATGATCTTGGGAGGGTCCCAAAATTATCCCGAAATAGTCTGGGAAAAGTCCAGAAATTACCCTGACGGATACCGGACGAATCCTGAAAACCAATCTTAAATGATGCCGAAAAAGTCCCGAAATGACCCTGATGGGACCCGGAAAGGATCCCGAAAACTAACCAGAAATGATGCCGGAAAGGTCCTCAAATGATCTCCCAATAGTTCCGAAAAGACCCTGACGGGATCCCGAACGGATCCCGACAACTATCCAGAAATGATACCGAAAGGGCCCGAAAATGATCCCGTATTAGTCGAGAAAAAGTCCCGAAATGACCCCGACGGGATGCCGGACGAATCCCAAAAACCATCCAGAAATGATTTTGGAAGGGACCCCAATGATCCCGAAAAAGTCCCGCAATTATTCCGACGGGAATCTGAACGGATACCGAAAACCATCCAGAAGTGATGCCGGAACGGTCCTCAAATGCTCACCTAATAGTCCCAAAATGACCCTGAGGGCATCCCGGACAAATCCCGAAATCCATCCAGAAATGATCTTGGGAAGGTCCCAAAATGATCCCGAAATAGTCTCGGAAAAGTCCAGAAATTACCGTGACGGGTTCCCGGACGAATCCTGAAAGCCATCCTTAAATGATCCCGAAAAAGCCCCGAAATGACCCTGACGGGATCCCGAACGGATCCCGACAACTATCTAGAAATGATGCCGAAAGGGCCCGCAAATGATCCCGTATTAGTCGAGAAAAAGTCCCGAAATGACCCCGACGGGATCCCGGACGAATCCCAAAAACCATCCAGATATGATGCCGGTAGGTATCCCAAATGAACCCGAAATAATCCCGAAGTGACCTCGTCGGCATCCCGGACGGATACCGAAAATTATCCAGAAATGATGCCGGAAAGGTCCACAAATGATCCCCTAATAGTCCCGAAATTACCCTGATGGGATCCCGGACGGATCCCGAAAACCATCCAGAAATGATGCCGGAAGAGCCCCCAAATGATCCCGAAAAAGTCCCCAAATGACCCCGACGACATGCCGGACGGATCCCGAAAACCATCCAGAAATGATGCCGGAAGAGCTCCCAAATGATCCCGAAAAAGTCCCCAAATGACCCCGACGAGATCCCGCACGGATCCCGAAAACCATCCAGAAATGATGCCGGAAGAGCCCCAAATGATCCCGAAAAAGTCCCCAAATGACCCCGACATACTCCAGAAAAGGTTCCGAAATGGCTCCGAGGGAGAAATGATTCCGGAAGGATCCCAAAATGATCCCGAAATAGTCCGGAAATGACCCAGATGGGATCCCGCACAGATCCAGAAATGATCCCGGAAGGGTCCAAAAACTATCCCGGAAAATTAACAAAAAATTCCGAAATGGCTCCTACGGCATCCCGGACGGATCCAGAAATGATCTCGGAAGGGTCCCCAAATGATCCCAAAATGGTCCCCAAATGACCCTGATGGATCCGGCAAACCATCAAGAAATTATGCCGGAAGGGTCCCCAAATGATCCCGAAATAAAACAGAAAAAGTCACGAAACGACCCCTAGAGGATCCCCAAATGATCCCGTATTAGCCCCAAAAAAGTCCCAAAATGACCCTGACAGGATCCCGAAAGGATTCCGAAAACAATACAGAAATGATGCCGGAAAGGTCCTCAAATGATCCCCTAATAGTCCCGAAATGACCGTGACGGGATCCCGACAACTATCCAGAAATGATGCCGAAAGGGTCCGCAAATGATCCCGTATTAGTCGAAAAAAAGTCCCGAAAGGACCATGACGGGATCCCGGACGAATCCCAAAAACCATCCAGAAATGATGCCGGTAGGTATCCCAAATGATCGCGAAATAGTCCCGAAATGACCTAGTCGGCATCCCGGACGGATCCCGAAAATTATCCAGAAATGATGCCGGAAAGGTTCCCAAATGATCCCCTAATAGTCCCGAAATTACCCTAATGGGATCCCGGACGGATCCCGAAAACCATCCAGAAATGATGCCGAAAGGGTTCCCAAATGATCCCGTATTAGTCGCGAAAAAGTCCCGAAATGACCCCGACGGGATCCCGGACGGATCCCGAAAACCATCCAGAAATGATGCCGAAAGGGTTCCCAAATGATCCCGTATTAGTCGCGAAAAAGTCCCGAAATGACCCCGACGGGATCCCGGACGGATCCCGAAAACCATCCAGAAATGATGCCGGATGAGCCCCAAAATGATCCCGAAAAAGTCCCCAAATTACCCCGACGAGATCCCGGACGGATCCCGAAAACCATCCAGAAATGATGCCGGAAGAGCCCCCAAATAATCCCGAAAAAGTCCCCAAATGACCCCGACGATATCCCGGACGGATCACGAAAACCATCCAGAAATTATGCCGGAAGAGCCCTCAAATGATCCCGAAAAAGTCCCCATATGACCCCGACGAGATCCCGCACGGATCCCGAAAACCATCCAGAAATGATGCCGGAAGGGTCCCCAAATGATCGCGAAATAGTCCCAAAATGATTCCGGAATAGTCCCGAAAATGTTCCAAAATAACCCCGACGGGATCCCGGACGGATCCCGTAAACTATACAGAAATGATCCTGGAAGGGTCCCAAAATGATCCCGAAATAGATCCGAAAAAGTCCCGAAATTACCCCGGCGTAATCCCGGACCGATCCCGAAAACCATCCAGAAATGATCCCGGAAGGGTCTCGATATGACCCTTACGGGATTACAAATAAGGTGAAGCTAATTATAAAACCATGTTTATAAGGCAGCAGGCGCATTGGAGCGAATAAAAAGTTAGATAGAAACATACAGGTAAAGCTAATAAAAACTGCTAATAAAAACAATTGATGGAGGGCGGATGGCGGGAGTAGAGGAGAGGACCACTGATCGTTCCTCCAAAATTGCCTAGATCTCGTTCTGTATGTACCAGATACCAAAAACTATTGATTTAGGAGAAAATTTAGATTGAGTTATAACAATTTATGGATTTTACACCAGAGGGGGTGATAAAGGGGGGCGGGCGGAGGGTGTCACTGCTTACTTTGTAAGCACTCGACTTATTTGACCCCTTGAGTCTGTGATATTGGTGAAGGCCAGTATACGTAAAGTTATAATGTGTAAAAATTATGAAAAATAATTTCTCGAAGGGTCGTGGGACCCCCACCCCTCTTTCCATGGTCGAAAAAAATTTCTCTAGTAGACTACTGTCTGTGTCCCAAATTTCATCAAAATCCGTGTAGCCATTCTGGCGTGATTCAGTCGCAAAGACGAAAAAATATAATAATTAAATTATAACTGTTCCTAGGGGGCGGGGACCACGCCCCTTTTGAAAAATATATAGCTAGTAGATCCTTCTAGACTATTGGCTATATGTGTGCAAAATTTCATCCAAATCGGTCCAGCCGTTCTTGCGTTATTGAGTCACAAAGACAAACGTCTGGACAAACATCCAAACATCCAAACATCCAAACATCCAAACATCCAAACATCTAAACATCCAAACATCCAAACATCCAAACATCTTAACATCCAAACTTTCCCATTTATAATATATATTAGATTAGATTAGATTAGATTAGATTAGATGATCATGAAAAAAAGTTAATTGTTCTATTAAAGGTGATGACTATCTTGAAGTCTAAAAGTGGCTCATGTTGTCATTTAATTTCTAATAAAAGTATAAAATCTTTATATATGAAGCTTAAATCCATTGCACTAATCTACCATATTAGAAATTAATTAATTAATAAAGGTAATTCAGAATATCTATGTTCTGCTGGAGGAGTATTTTGAAATCAATTGAGGATCTAAATTGTATAGTATGTA
The DNA here is from genome assembly GCF_040869045.1 of Eurosta solidaginis. Lineage (NCBI taxonomy): Eukaryota > Metazoa > Arthropoda > Insecta > Diptera > Tephritidae > Eurosta > Eurosta solidaginis. The sequence continues at coordinate 241,509,821 of NC_090319.1, forward strand.
AAACTATTCGTTTAGAAATTATACTTTCTCAAATAATAAATAAAAATAATAAGATGCCTATTAATGAAACAGATGAACCAATTGTGGAGGTGATATTTCATGTAGTATAAGCATTTGGATAATCTGAATATCGTCGTGGTATTCCTGCTAAACCTAGGAAATGTTGAGGGAAAAATGTTAAATTTACACCTAAAAATATAATTAAAAATTGAGTTTTTAATCAAATAGGATTTAAAGTTAATCCTGTAAATAAAGGGTATCAATAGATAAGTCCAGCTATAATAGCAAAAACTGCTCCTATAGATAAAACATAGTGGAAATGTGCAACTACGTAATAAGTATCATGTAGAATAATATCAATTGATGAATTAGCTAATACTACTCCTGTTAATCCTCCCACGGTAAATAAGAATACAAATCCTAAAGATCAAAGTATCGTTGGAGAATATATTAATTGAGTTCCATGTAATGTTGCTAATCAACTAAAAATTTTAATACCTGTAGGGACAGCAATAATTATAGTTGCTGAAGTGAAATAAGCTCGTGTGTCTACATCTATTCCTACTGTGAATATATGATGAGCTCATACAATAAAACCTAATAATCCGATTGTTATTATAGCATAAATTATTCCTAAAGAACCAAAATTTTCTTTTTTTTCTTGATTCTTGTCTAATAATATGAGAAATTATTCCAAATCCAGGTAAAATTAAAATATAAACTTCTGGGTGACCAAAAAATCAAAATAAATGTTGATATAAAATAGGATCTCCACCACCTGCTGGGTCAAAAAATGATGTATTTAAATTTCGGTCTGTTAATAGTATAGTAATAGCTCCTGCTAAAACTGGCAGAGATAACAGAAGTAAAAGAGCAGTTAATATTACTGCTCATACAAATAAAGGTATTCGATCAAGTGTAATACCTGTCGATCGTATATTAATAATAGTAGTAATAAAATTTACTGCTCCTAAAATAGAAGAAATTCCAGCTAAATGTAAAGAAAAAATAGTTAAATCAACAGATGTTCCTCTATGTGCAATAGTAGATGAAAGAGGAGGGTAAATTGTTCAACCTGTTCCAGTTCTAGTTTCTACTATACCGCTAATGAGCAATAGTGTAAGGGATGGAGGTAATAATCAAAAACTTATATTGTTTATTCGAGGGAATGCTATATCAGGAGCTTCTAGTATAAGGGGTACTAGTCAATTTCCAAATCCCCAAATTATGATTGGTATAACTATAAAGAAAATTATTACAAAAGCATGAGATGTAACAATTACATTATAAATTTGGTCATTCCCAATTAAGTTACCTGGATGACCTAATTCAGCTCGAATAATAATTCTTAATGAAGTTCCAATTATTCCTGCTCAAGCTCCAAAAATAAAATATAATGTTCCGATATCTTTATGATTTGTTGAAAATAACCATTGTCGCGACTAAGTGCGATTTATTTATGGTACAATTCAATAGTATAATTAAATGGCTGAATTTTAGGCGGTAGACTGTAAATCTATTTATAAGAATATTTCTTTTTAATTAAAGTTTTATAGTCAATAATGACATTAGATTGCAAATCTAAAGGAGTAATTAGATTACTAAGGCTTAAAAGGTTCTACTAATATTTATAGTTTTGAAGGCTATTAGTTTTTTTAACTTAAAACCTTCAAAATATTAGTAGAATAGTGGATGGATAGCAGAAATTGTAATTAAACTAAATGTTGAAATAAAAGAAATCATTAATATTCATTTAATAAAAAAATTATTTGATTTTATTGAAAATATTCAATTATTTTCATAATAGTTTAATGTGAATGTAGAAAAACATAGTCGTAAATAAAAAAATAATGTAATTAATGATATTGTTACTATAATTGTTGTCAGTAAGTATTGACTATTTATAATTAAATGTTGAATTACTAATCATTTTGGTAAGAATCCAATAAATGGTGGTAACCCTCCTAAAGATAGTAGATTTAATAGTAAAATAAATTTTAAAATTTTTAAATTAAAAAATGAATTGAATAATTGATTCATATGATAAATTTCAAAATTTTTGAATAAAAAAATTATACTAAATGATAAAAATGAATAAAATCAAAAATATGTAATTCATAATATTTCATTAATTTGTATTGCTGCTAACATTCATCCTAAATGAGTAATAGATGAAAAAGCTATTAATTTTCGTAGTGAAGTTTGATTTAATCCTCCTAAAGAACCAATAATAATTGATATAATAATAACAACATTTATGAAATTAATATTAATTAAATAAGAAATTAATATTATAGGGGCAATTTTTTGTCATGTTATTAAAATTAAATTATTATTTCATGATAATCCTTCTATGACTGTTGGAAATCAAAAATGGAAAGGAGCAGTGCCTCTTTTTAATAATAAAGAAGAAATTAAAATTCATTTACTAAATAAATAATCATTTTGTATCAATAAAATATTTGTATATATCATAATAATACAAAATAATAGAATTGCTGATGCAATTGTTTGAATTAAAAAATATTTTAGAGAAGCTTCTGTAGATATTAGATTATTATAATTATTATCTTTTATTAGGGGGATAAAAGATAATAAATTAATTTCTAAACCTATTCAAGCTCTTAATCAAGAAGTCGATGAAATTGTAATTATTGTTCTTATTAGTAATGTCGAAAAGAATATAATTTTTGCAGAATTATTAAAAATTAAAAAGAAAAGGATTTATAACCTTTATAAATGGGGTATGAACCCAGTAGCTTTATTAGCTTATCTTTTTATATTTTAGTGTAAGATGCACATAAGTTTTTGATACTTTTAGAAATGGTTTAATTCCATTAAATATAATGAATGTAATAGAATTACATTATTTATCCTATCAAGATAACCCTTTTTTTCAGGCAATTCATTACGTTAAAATATGCGATTTCTATTGTATTTTTTAGAATGCAAAATTATCTTTTTTAAAATTATAGATTAAAATTCATCATAAAATAAATGAGTTTTTTTTTTTTTATACTAAGATTTAAAAAAAAACTATGTAAAATTCATTTTAAATATGTAATATATTAAATAATTAAAATTAGTGTTTGAAAAATTACTGATTTTAATTTCATTTAAATAATAAAAAATTCTAATATAGATAGGTATGAGAGTTAAAATCACAACTTTAATATAGATATATAGATGTATATCGTTTATTTATATTTAATATTTAGATTTATTAAAATTTCTAATAATAGATTATAATATTAATAATCAAATTTTAATATACTAATCTATATTTTTAAATTTTAGGGGTTTTTGGACAAAATTAATATGCATCTATTAATATATTAAATATTTATATATATATAGATATTTATTGATCTTTATAGTATATCTATTAATTATAGTGAATGAAACATAATTTTTAAATAAAATGTCATGTATATAAAATTATTGAATGGAAAGTGTCTATTTCGGTATAAAGAAAATTGATTAGAAACAAAATTTTAAAAATTTTTTTAAAAATTTCGAAATTTTTTGCAATAAAAAAAAAAAAAAAAATGTAATGAAAATAATTAATAATTTTAAAATTTTTAATATTGTAAAAAATTGAAATTTTGTTAAAAATTAAAAATATTTAAATTATTTGTCTTTTAAATTGTAAGACTTAGTAATTTTAAAATTTATTATTTATAATTTTATATTTTATTTAAATTTTATTGATTATTAAATGTTAATTTTATATACTATAATTTATTATTTATTTATATTAAATATTGATTTTTAAAAATTGAAAATTAAGTTATTAAAATTTTAAAATTATTGAATAATTAATTATAAATTATTAATTTATTTTATTAAAAATTTTAAAATTAATAATTTTTATAATTTTTATAAATTAAATATTAATAATTAATTAGGGGTTAATTATGAATTATTTATTTTATTAAAAATTTTAAAATTATTAATTATTTTCATTATATTAATTATTTTCATTACAAAATTAATCTATGAAAAAATTTTTATGGGGAGTTAAGTACTATATTTAAATATTTATTTTAAGATGATTTATTAATAAAAATATAATTTCAATTATTAAATATAGTTATCTATTTATATTTAATAATAACTTTAAAAATTGAAATTAAATTATTTTATTTTGTTTAAAAAAAAATTTAAAATTTTAAAATTATTAATCATTTTCATTTAATATTTTATTATAAAATTGATTTTTATTAAAATTTTAAAATTATTAATTATTTTTAATTTTATTGAATAATTAATTATAAATTATTAATTTATTTTATTAAAAATTTTAAAATTAATAATTTTTATAAATTAAATATTAATAATTAATTAGGGGTTAATTATGAATTATTTATTTTATTAAAAATTTTAAAATTATTAATTAGTTTCATTATATTAATTATTTTCATTACAAAATTAATTTATGAAAAAATTTTTACGGGAAGCTAAGTACTATATTTAAATATTTATTTTAAGATGATTTATTACTAAAAATATAATTTCAATTATTAAATATAGCTACCTATTAATATTTAATAATAACTTAAAAAATTGAAATTAAATTATTTTATTTTGTTTAAAAAATAAATTAAAAATTTTAAAATTATTAATTATTTTCATTTAATATTTTATTATAAAATTGATTTTTATTAAAATTTTAAAATTACTAATTATTTTTAATTTTATTGATTAATTAATTATAAATTATTAATTTATTTTATTAAAAATTTTAAAATTAATAATTTTTATAATTTTTATAAATTAAATATTAATAATTAATTAGGGGTTAATAATGGATTATTTATTTTATTAAAAATTTTAAAATTATTAATTATTTTCATTACAAAATTAATCTATGAAAATATTTTTACGGGGAGTTAAGTACTATATTTAAATATTTATTTTAAGATGATTTATTAATAAAAATATAATTTCAATTATTAAATATAGTTATCTATTAATATTTAATAATAACTTTAAAAATTGAAATTAAATTATTTTATTTTGTTTAAAAAATAATTTTAGGTTTTTAAAATTATTAATTTTTTTCATTTAATATTTTATTATAAAATTGATTTTTATTAAAATTTTAAAATTATTAATTATTTTTAATTTTATTGAATAATTAATTATTAATTTATTTTATTAAAAATTTTAAAATTAATAATTTTTATAATTTTTATAAATTAAATATTAATAATTAATTAGGGGTTAATTATGAATTATTTATTTTATTAAAAATTTTAAAATTATTAATTATTTTCAATTTTATTAAATAATTAATTATAAATTATAAATTTATTTTATTAAAAATTTTAAAATTAATAATTATTTTCAATTTTATTAAATAATTAATTATAAATTATAAATTTATTTTATTAAAAATTTTAAAATTAATAATTTTTATAATTTTTATAAATTAAATATAAATAATTAATTAGGGATTAATTATGAATTATTTATTTTATATTAAATTTAATTTAAATTATTGAATATAGTTATTTATTAATATTAAATATAAATTTTAAAAATTGAAATAAATTATTTTATTTTATTAGAAAAAATAGTTTAGATTCTAGAATTATTAATCGTTTTTATTTTATATTTTATTATGAAATTGATTTTTATTGAAAATTTTAAAATTATTAATTATTTTCATAATGTCATATTTTATATTATTTAATGAATTTATGAAAAAATTTTTAGGGAGGATAAATTACTATATTAAATTATTAATTTGATAATTATTAGTTAATTTACAATATTAAAAATTTTAAAATTATTAATAATTTTTATAACTTATATTTTTATTATTAAAATTAATTATTTTCATTATTTGAACTTAATATTTATTATTTATTTTCATATTTTTTATAAATTTGTTTTTAATACAAAGTTTTACTTTAGTTTATTTTTTGTTATAAATTTATTTTATATGTAAATTTTTGTGTGTATTATTATTTATTTTAATAATTGATAATTTAAATTCAGTAATTAGTTTTATTAATCAATTAAAATTGGAATTAGTAATTTTATTTAGTATTGGTTAAATTTGTGCCAGCATCCGCGGTTATACAAATAATGCAAATAAAAATTTTTCGATGAAAGATATAAGTTAAAAATATGTATAAATTTATTAAGTGAAATTTTAAATTTATAATAGTTTTTAAATTGATTTTATTTGTCTTAAAAATTTTATTATTAAACTAGGATTAGATACCCTATTATAAAAAATGTAATTGTTTTTCATTAAGGTAGTATCAGTTATGTTCTTGAAACTTAAAAAATTTGGCGGTATTTTAGTCTATTCAGAGGAACCTGTTCTATAATCGATAATCCACGATGTGCCTCCCTTAAATTAGTTTTCAGTTTATATACCGTCGTTATTAGAATATTTTATTAGAATAATAATTTTCAATAATTTGTATTTAAATTTATATCAGATCAAGGTGTAGCTTATATTTAAGTAGAAATGGGTTACAATAAAATTATTTAAATGAATTTAAATTTTAAATGTTTAATGAAATTGGATTTGGTAGTAAAATTTTAAAGATAAAAAATTTGACTTTAGCTCTAAAATATGTACATATCGCCCGTCACTCTTATTCTAAAGTAAGATAAGTCGTAACATAGTAGATGTATCGGAAGGTGTATCTAGAATGACAATTTAAAGCTTATAAAGTAAGTATTTCATTTACATTGAAGAGATTTTTGTGCGAATCAATATAAATTGAATTTAATATTTATTTATTTTATAATTTATTTATTTATTAATATTATTTGTTTAATTTATATTAAAAGTAATTATAAAAATTAGTGTTTTAGTAATTTTTAATGAAAAAATAAATTTAATTATAGTTTATTTGTATTGTGAAAGATTATTGAAATAATTTGAAAAATTTTTATGTTATAAGAAAAATTTATTTTTTGTACCTTGTGTATCAAAGTTTATTAAATAATTAATAGTAAAAATATTAATCTCGATTTTATAAGAGTTAATAATTTATTAAGGTGGAGGCTGAGCTCAGGGCTCCACCGGGGTCACAAGGTGGCGGATCGTGAACGGCCTCTAGTAGGTTAGCTGCGAATAACCAATAAGCAGTCCCCGACCAAGAGCGACCATAGAGGAGGGCGTGGCGCAAAAGGCCACACATGCCCAATGAATTTTGGTGGCAGGGCGAGTGGGTGCCGCCCTAAAACTTCAATAAGCATCCTCAGGATTGAGCCCAGTAAGATCCTGACGGCGACAACTGGAAAATGTTAAGGAAAAGATTGCTATGGGCTGGCGTGGACGGTATTCTACCATCTTAGTAGCCGAGGGTGACACCTCGTCGAAACGGCTGGTGGGCTAATATCGTCTTCGTCTCCGTCTCGTTAAAACCTTGGCAGGTCTCCAAGTACGTTCGAAGCCACGTCACCATTAAGTTGGTGGTGCAGGATCAGTTGAGATGACTCCTGACTTACGCCGGATTCTGGCTCTGAACACAGACTCTCATAAGGACCTGTGTCAACCCTCGCGTGGCCTCCCTGCACATGCAAAGATAACCACGGGAATCTAAAACGGCGACTGCACATCGGGCGGAGATAGCGGCTTGGAGCGGAGACCCAACCGAAAAGAAATGAACCAAACAATTGACACGCGTAAAAGTAACGAGGCTAATGATAGCGGTGTAACCGCTTTTCAAAGGAGCAGCAAGGTGCTCCGATCGCCGGTGTTAAAAGCCGCTAGCAATGCGACAATAGCACCAGCAGAGAAACAAGTTGGCGGGTCAGCAATGGCCAGGGACACCCCACGACGAACGCAAGGGGGGACAAAAGCTAGTAGGAAAGTAGATGCCACCCCATCTACCCCTGGACAGCAAGGTGACGGCAATGACGGGCGGGAAACCTCCGTATGCGGTGCAAGACCGGGGAGGACAAGTCAAGTTGACCTCCTCGAGTATGCAAGAGTTGTGCTGCGCAGCATGCAGGCTGCTGCGGCCAAACAGAAAAATGTGTCGATGGACATAAAGAACGGCATGGCACAACTTGAAGAGACACTGAGTCGTATGCGCTCTTTATTAGAGGGTAAAAGCGCAGAGTACACAGAACCGAAAGCGACTCGTGGGAACAAAAGAGCACGAACGAACTCTGGCTCGCAACCGGGGGCCTCGGAGGCCAAGAAAAAGTGCGATGAGGGTTCTGCGAAGACAATCTCGGGCGAGGCCTGGACGACCGTAAGGAACCGGAAAGCCAAACCACGCCCTGAGAAAGGACAAAGGACACCACCTGGGCAAGCCAAGAAGGCAAAAAGAAAAGGCAAGCCCAGAAACAGACGGGCCGCAACTTTCGTAGTTAGACCAGCCCAGGGAAAGAACTACGCCGAAGTCGTAGGAGCCATCCGGGGCGAGCTTCGGCCTGAAGATACAGGAACCGTCATACGCTCCGTCCGAAAAACCAAATCCGGGAGTGTACTTATCGAAACTGCACGTTGCGGCGATAAATCAGCGTTCATCCAAGCGATAGGAAGCGCTGTTGGAGAAGCGGGCGAAACCAAGCAGCTTACACGGCGAATGCGGATAGAGGTGCTGGGCATGGACTGTCTGGCAACCGCCGAAGAAGTTGCCCAGGCTGTTAGGAAAGCTGCTGGCGGGGAAATGACGGGGCAGGTCCGTGTGTCTATTTTCTCGGCAAACCAGCGTGAACAGAAGATGGCAGCCATTGAAGTGGACGAAGCTGTTGGCGTCCTTTTACTAGCCAAGGGCAAGATCTGTATCGGCTGGCTGCAATGCAGGCTTAGACAGAGGGTAGACGTGCAGCGATGCTTCAGGTGTCTAGGCTACGGACACCAAAAAGCAGACTGCGAAGGCCCTGATAGAAGCAGTGCTTGCTGGAAGTGCGGACAGAGTGGCCACCAGGCCTCGGCCTGCACGGGAACTCCAAAGTGCTTTTTATGCCAGTCAGAGAAGGTCGACCACCTTCCCGGGTCTGGAGCATGCAGCACCTTCAGGGAGGCACTCGCTGCCGCAAAGGCCAAACAGGCGCGCAAGTGACCAGGTTCATCCAAGGCAACCTGAACCGAAGCAGGTTAGCCGATAGTCTGCTGGACCAATTGGTTCTTGAAAGCAGAGCCAGCTATGCCATCATCAGCGAACCTTATAGAGTCAGGAGTGACTGGCACGTAGACTCAACAGGTGCTGCTGCGATCTGGATCCTAGACGCTGGCGCCCACGTACGAAGCCGTGTTGTCGGAAACGGCTACGTACGCGTAACAGTGGCGCACACCACACTAGTGAGCTGCTACCTGTCCCCAAACGATCCAATTCAAGGGTTTAAAGATAAGCTAGAACTACTCGAAGACGATTTGCGTGAGGAAACCGGTAACGTGGTCGTCGCTGGAGATTTCAATGCTAGGGCTGTTGAGTGGGGAATGCCCCAGACTAACTCCAGAGGAAGGCTAGTGCTAGAAATGGCTGCCCGGCTCGGATTGGTCATTCTGAATACCGGCACGACCCCGACATATCGGCGACCAGGCTTTGGACACTCTATCCCTGATATTACATTAGTATCGGAAAACCTGCTGTCAAAGGCGGCTGGATGGAGGGTGATGGAGGATCTCACGGGTAGTGACCATAACTACATCACCTTCCATCTTAATGACTCAGGGCAAAGTCGGACAGAGAGACCGCCCCGTATGAAAACAAAATGGGACGCCTCTAAGGTTGACGCTGCAAAGTTCTCCGCTGTTGTACAAGCGAGCGCACGACAGATAGTCGACAGTGCCGAAGCGGCGAACGCTACGGTAGAAGCCACCATGCGTTGTCTGAACAACGCATGCAAGACCTCAATGCCACGAAAAGGGCCTAGGAGAGGCAAAAAACAAGTGCACTGGTGGAGTAGCGAAATCGCCGAACTACGCAGGGTATGCCACAGAAAGCGAAGGCTGGCAACCCGTGCACGCAGCAGGCCTGACGCGCTAGAGCATGCGGAGGCATACAAAAGAGCAAAAAAGGTTCTCTGTGCCGCCATAAAGCAAAGCAAACTTGATAGCTGGAAAAAGCTTTGCAAAGAAGTTGATTGTGATCCTTGGGGACAAGGGTATAAAATAGTAATGGGGAAATTCCGCCCACCGAACCAAACGATGGATGAGGGGAAGATGCGAAGTATAGTAGATGCTCTGTTCCTCACTCGCACAAGCAGAGAGGGTGGCCACGTCACCCACGAAGGCCACGACGTGCAGCCGTTCAGTGAAGGTGAGCTAAAAGCGGCCCTACACAGAATGAAGCCCGGTAAAGCGCCAGGACCAGATGGGATACCAGCTGAAGCAATAAAACTGGCTGCTAAGAGCAGTCCTGAGTTGCTGTTGCACATGTATAACAAATGCCTGGAAGCCAGGATCTTTCCTACAAGGTGGAAGACAGCGCACCTCGTGCTAATCCCGAAAGGCAAGGGAGACCCGAACTCCCCGTCGTCTTTCCGACCATTATGCATGCTCGACACGGCCGGGAAAATGATGGAAAGCCTCCTTAAACAACGGCTGATAGCAGCCATTGACGATGGAGGTGGTCTGTCCCATCGGCAGCATGGGTTCCGGAAAGGTCACTCCACAATAGATGCCATAGCCGAGGTTATAAATGCGGTAAGGAAAGCCGAAACCGCGTGCCACCAAGTTAGGCCGGTTGTCTTACTGGTCACGCTGGACGTGAAAAATGCCTTCAATTCCGTCAGGTGGGACGATATGCTCGATGCGCTGATACACTCTTTCAAGGTACCTCCTTATCTACTAGCCATATTAGGGGACTACCTAAAAGATCGCTGGCTCACGTACGAAACAAACCAAGGTCAGAGAAAGGTGAGGATAACAGGCGGAGCGGCCCAGGGATCGGTGTTAGGTCCCGACCTCTGGAATGCTTCGTATGACAGCCTCCTTCGTTTGCACATGCCAGATAGTGCTTTTCTTGTCGCTTTCGCAGACGACGTGGCTGCCGTAATTACAGCACGGAACTGCGAGCTGGCGCAGCTTAAATTAAACCAAGTAATGCGCAGTGTAAATAGATGGATGAGTGACCATGGACTTCAGCTCGCGACAGCGAAAACTGAGATCGTAATCCTCACGAAGAGACGAATTCCCACCATTACGAATATGATGGTTGGAGAACAACAAGTACAAACACGCAGCTCCACGAAATACCTTGGGGTGAGGCTAGATAGCAAACTAACCTTCTCGGAACACTTTCAAGGAGCCTGTGAGAAAACTGCACGGACCATAGGATACTTAAGTCGATTAATGGCAAACACAGGCGGGCCAAGGCCATGTATAAGAAAGTTGCTTGCTTCCGCTTCGGATTCTATACTCTTGTACGGTGCAGAGATTTGGGCGGATGCAATGAAATTCCGAAAGTATCGAGCAGCTATTACTTCTATCCAACGCAGAGGGGCGCTACGAATTGCCTCAGCTTACCGCACGGTATCCGCAGACGCAGTTCTTGTTATTGCGGGAACCATACCGATACATCTTCTCGCTGAGGAGAGGAAATCAATTTACCACCTCCGAGGAGAAGTACGTAGAGATGTTGCTGCCGCGCAGGCGCGAAAAGATTCTATCCGACGCTGGCAACAGCAATGGAGCTGCAGCACTGCAGGCAAGTGGACCAGGGAACTGATTCCCGAGCTGGAGCCATGGTTAGAACGGCCACATGGAGAGGTCGACTTCTATCTGACACAGTTTTTAAGTGGCCACGGCTACTTCCGGGAATACCTCCACAGGATGGGCAAGGTTGAAAATCCGAATTGCTTATACTGTGGGCTCATAGACGACGTACGCCACACCTTTTTCGAATGCGATCACTTCGCACAGCAACGAAGAAGAGTGGAAGTAACACTAGGCGGCCTATCCCCGGGCAGTGTCATCCATAAAATGACCTGCGGAAATGACAGATGGGACATGGTCAGCAGATATGCAAGGACTATTCTCCTCGCTAAACGGCAAGATGGTTGCTTAGCCCAATAACGTGAGAGTAGCCAAAGAGCTCACGTAGCGCGCTTCCGTGCCCGAAGTTATGCTAAACGCGGTCCCAGGTGCGGAAAATGCGCGGGCCGTGGGAGGTTAGGTTTTAGTGGGTAGACCATAAAGAAAAAGAAAGGGAGTCCTACACTCGGAGAGGCTCGCTGCTACAGAGAGTAGCACCGAGGCTTAACAACCCGGTTAGTGCATAAAGCATTTCCTCCTTCCACGTAACAAAAAAAAAAAAAAAAAAAAAAAAAAAAAAAAAAAAAAAAAATAATTTATTAAATTTAATGTATTAAAATTATTTTGAATAAGTTATTAGAAATGAAATGTTATTCGTTTATAAATATATCTAGTTTTTTTAGAAATAAATTTAATTTAGTAATTTTTGATTTTATTTATTTATTTTGTTAATAAATAAATTTATTAATTATAATATTTTAAGGGATAAGCTTTAAAATAAATTATTATAAATGGAATAAATTAGTTAAAAAATATATGCTTAGAATTAGCAATTATTAATAATTTTGTTAAAAATTATTTTATTTAAATATTATTTATTTATGTTTTAATTTTCTATGAAAAAATTTTTTTAAATTTTATTTGAAAAGAAATAATGATTAAATTAGTATATATATATATATAAGTAATTTTTAATGAAAGGTTTATATAAAGAACTCGGCAAATATATTACTCGCCTGTTTAACAAAAACATGTCTTTTTGAGTTAATTTTAAAGTCTGACCTGCCCAATGAAAATTTTTAATGGCCGCAGTAATTTAACTGTGCAAAGGTAGCATAATCATTAGTCTTTTAATTGAAGGCTTGTATGAATGGTTGGATGAAGTATAATCTGTTTCATATAAATTTATTATAGAATTTTATATTTTAGTAAAAAAGCTAAAATTTTATTAAAAGACGAGAAAACCCTATAAATCTTTATAGTTTTATAAATTTTTATTTTTTAGATTAATTTTATTTTAATTTTTAAGATTATTTTATTGGGGTGATATTAAAATTTAATTAACTTTTAATTAATTTTTATCATTTATTTATGATTTATTGATCTATTATTAATGATTAAAAGAATAAGTTACTTTAGGGATAACAGCGTAATTTTTTTGGAGAGTTCTTATTGATAAAAAAGTTTGCGACCTCGATGTTGGATTAAGATATAATTTTAGGTGTAGTTGCTTAAATGATAAGTCTGTTCGACTTATAAATTCTTACATGATCTGAGTTCAAACCGGCGTGAGCCAGGTTGGTTTCTATCTTTAACATATTATAATATCTTAGCACGAAAGGACCGGTTATTAAAATAATTATATTTTATTTATGTGAATTTTATTAATATAATTTAATTAACTATTTTGGCAGGTTAGTGTATTAAATTTAGAATTTATAGATGTAATTTTTAATTACAAATAGTACTTGTTTATTTTTGAATTATTTTTGACTTTAATTGGCTCATTAATTTTAATTATTTGTGTTTTAGTGAGAGTTGCGTTTTTGACTCTTTTGGAGCGTAAAGTATTAGGGTATATTCAAATTCGAAAAGGTTCAAATAAGGTTGGTTTATTAGGAATTCCTCAGCCTTTTTGTGACGCAATTAATTATTTACTAAAGAACAAACTTATCCTTTTTTATCTAATTATATTTCTTATTATTTTTCTCAAATTTTTTTTTTATTTCTTTCTTTAGTTGTTTGAATTTGTATACCTTTGTTTGTAAATTTTCTTTCTTTTAATTTAGGTTTATTATTTTTTTTAAGTTGTGCTAGATTAGGTGTTTATAGAATCATGATTGCTGGTTGATCATCAAATTCTAATTATGCTTTATTAGGGGGGTTACGGGCAGTTGCTCAAACCATTTCTTATAAAGTTAGAATAGTTTTAATTTTATTGTCTTTTGTTTTTTTAATTGGAAGATATATTTTTAAATTTTTTTATTATCAAAAATATTTTAGATTTTTAGTAATTTTTTTACCTCTTAGTTTAATTTGATTTTGTATTTGTTTAGCTGAAACTAATCGAACACCTTTTGATTTTGCTGAAGGTGAATCTGAATTAGTCTCTGGGTTTCATGTTGAATATAGAAGAGGTGGATTTGCATTAATTTTTATAGCTGAATATTCTAGAATTTTATTTATAAGAATACTATTTAGAGTTATTTTTTTAAGTTGTGATTTATTTAATTTTGTGTTTTATTTAAAATTAATATTTATTTCTTTTATATTTATTTGAGTTCGTGGTACTTTGCCTCGATAAATTAATATATTTAGCTTGAAAATGTTTTTTGCCAATTTCTTTGAATTATTTATTATTTTTTATTGGGTTTAAGTTGTTGTTATTAGATTTTATTTAATTAATTTTGTTAAGTAAAGTTAATAGAAAGTATTTTTCTATATCATGTTTTCAAAACATATGCTTATTCAAGCTCATTAACTATTTGATTAAATTATCTCATCATTTATTAATTATGGGATTTATAATATAATAAAAAAAGTAAATAATTGTTAAAATTTGACCTACAATAATGTAAGGAGTTTCTACTGGTCGTGCTCCGATTCATGTTAATAAAATTACTGTAATAATTATAATTCAAAATAAAATTTTATTGATAGGATAAAATTGAATTCCTCGAAAATTTCTTAAGTTATAAAATGGAAGAATTGCTAAAATTGCAATTGATATAATTAATGCTATAACTCCTCCTAATTTATTGTGGATTGATCGTAAAATTGCATAAGCAAATAAAAAATATCATTCTGGTTGAATATGAATAGGAGTTACTAATGGGTTTGCTGGAATAAAATTATCTGGGTCTCCTAGTAGATATGGGTAAATTAATGTCAATAATATTAATATTGAAATTATAATAATGAATCCAATAATATATTTGTATGAAAAATAAGGATGGAATGGAATTTTGTCAATATTTGAATTTAATCCACTGGGATTATTTGATCCTGTTTGATGTAAGAATAATAGATGAATTATCGTTATAGCTAGTAAAATAAAAGGTAAGATAAAATGGAAAGTAAAGAATCGAGTTAATGTAGCATTATCAACTGCGAATCCTCCTCATACTCATTGAACTAAATCTATTCCTAAATAAGGAATTGCTGATAATAAGTTTGTAATAACTGTTGCACCTCAAAAAGATATTTGGCCTCAGGGTAGTACATATCCTATAAAAGCTGTTGCTATTACTAAAAATAGAATTAAAACTCCAATTAATCATGTAGGTGTAAATAAATAGGATATATAGTAAATTCCTCGTCCAATATGTAAATAAATACAAATAAAAACAAGTAAGAACGGGACTGTCTTCGGCTGTGCCGAAGACTTCACACCTTTCATGAATGGGGCTGAACAATAATCTTATCCCGTTCGTAATCTCCGAATAATCGGATGTATAAGATAAGAAATATATAGTGAACAGATCTGCATACCCTAACGATTTTTAAGATAAATATAAAATAAAAAAAAGGTAGGTACTTTGTGTGAGGATGCAAAGTTTCTGGTTTTTTGTGGTCTGCGTATAAAAACTAAGACTACGAATCACGTATTTCAACAATATATGACGTAAACGTAACTATATGATGAAATTTGATGAATTTTGAAGCTTCTAGCCGTAAAAAGGGGGCAAAAATTAGAGTTTATATGGGGTATATAATATATATACCACCGATCTCTATGATTTTTTCAGACAACAATATATGCTATACACGTAAGCATTTGGTGAAATTTGAAGCTTCTAGCTGTTAAAATGGGGAAGAAGTTGCGAAAGTTTCTTATCTGAACAATCGGTTGTATGGGATATATACTATATATACCACCGGTATCTATGATTTTCTCAGACAAAAATATATGCTATACACGTAAGCATTTAGTGAAATTTGAACATATCTAAACGATTTTTAAGATAAATATAAAATAAAAAATAGATAGGTAATCTGTGTGAGGATGCAAAGCTTCACGTTTTTTGTGGTCTGCATCTAAAAACTATGACTGTGAATCACGTATTTCAAAAATATATGACGTAAACGTAACTATTTGATGAAATTTGATGAATTTTTAAGCTTCTAGCCGTAAAAAAGGGGCAAAAATAACAGTTTATATGAAGTATATAATATATATACCACCGATCTCTATGACTTTTTCAGACAACAATATATGCTATATACGTAAGCATTTTGTGAAATTGGAAGCTTCTAGCTGTTAAAACGGGGCAGAAATTGCGCAAAGTTTCTTATCTGAACAATCGGTTGTATGAGATATATACTATATATACAACCGATCTCTATGATTTTTTCAGACAACAATATATGCTATATACGTAAGCATTTGGTGAAATGTGAAGCTTCTAGCTGGTAAAATGGGGTAGAAATTGCGAAAAGTTTCTTATCTGAACAATCGGTTGTATGAGATATATACTATATATACAACCGATCTCTATGATTTTGCAGACAACAATATATGCTATATACGTAAGCAATCGGTGAAATTTGAAGCTTATAGTTGTTAAAACGGGGTAGAAATTGTGAAAAGTTTCTTATCTGAACAATCGGTTGTATGAGATATATACTATATATACAACCGATCTCTATGATTTTTTCAGACAACAATATATGCTATATACGTAAGCATTTTGTGAAATTTGAAGCTTCTAGCTGTTAAAACGGGGCAGAAATTGCGCAAAGTTTCTTATCTGAACAATCGGGTGTATGAGATATATACTATGTATACCACCGATCTCAATGATTTTTTCAGACATCAATATACGCTATACACCTAAGCATTTGGTGAAAATTGAAGCTTCTAGCTGTTAAAATGGGGTCGAAATCGTAAAAAAACTACTATTATATATATATACTACATATACCATCATATATATATTATATATATCACCGATCTCCATGATTTTCTGACACAACAATACATACTATATACGTAAGCAATCGGTGAAATTTGAAGCTTATAGCTGTTAAAATGGGGTAGAAATTGCGAAAAGTTTCTTATCTGAAAAATCGGTTGTATGAGATATATACTATATATACAACCGATCTCTATGATTTTTTCAGATAACAATATATGCTATATGCGTAAGCATTTTGTGAAATTTGAAGCTTCTAGCTGTTAAAACGGGGCAGAAATTGCGCAAAGTTTCTTATCTGAACAATCGGTTGAATGAGATATATACTATATATACAACCGATCTCTATGATTTTTTCAGACAACAATATATGCTGTATACGTAAGCATATGGTGAAATTTGAAGCTTATAGCTGTTAAAACGGGGTAGAAATTGCGCAAAGTTTCTTATCTGAACAATCGGTTGTATGGGATATATGCTATATATACCACCGGTATCTATGATTTTCTCAGACAACAATATATGCTATACACGTAAGCATTTAGTGAAATTTGAACATATCTAAACGATTTTTAAGATAAATATAAAATAAAAAATAGGTAGGTAATCTGTGTGAGGATGCAAAGCTTCACGTTTTTTGTGGTCTGCATGTAAAAACTATGACTACGAATCACGTATTTCAAAAATATATGACGTAAACGTAACTATTTGATGAAATTTGATGAATTTTGAAGCTTCTAGCCGCAAAAAAGGGGCAAAAATAACAGTTTATATGAAGTATATAATATATATACCACCGATCTCTATGATTTTTTCAGACAACAATATATGCTATATACGTAAGCATTTGGTGAAATTTGAAGCTTCTAGCTGTTAAACTGGGGTAGAAATTGCGAAAAGTTTCTTATCTGAACAATCGGTTGTATGAGATATATACTATATATGCAACCGATCTCTATGATTTTTTCAGACAACAATATATGCTATATACGTAAGCAATCGGTGAAATTTGAAGCTTATAGCTGTTAAAATGGGGTAGAAATTGCGAAAAGTTTCTTATCTGAACAATCGGCTGTATGAGATATATACTATATATACAACCGATCTCTATGATTTTTTCAGACAACAATATATGCTATATACGTAAGTATTTGGTGAAATTTGAAGCTTCTAGCTGTTAAAATGGCGCTAAACTTTGCGAAAATATATATATATATACTATGTATATATACTATATATATATGTATATATACTATATATACCAATATACGAAAGTATATGGTGAAGTTTGAAGCTTCAATCTGTTAAATTGGGTAAGATATTACAAAAATCCTCTTTTTCTGAAAAATCGGTTGTATGGAGGATATATGCTATAGTGGTCCGATCCGGTCGGTTCCGACAAATGTCTAATCGGACACCCAAATACACCCGCTCACAAAATTTTATCAATATATCTCAAAAATTGAGGGACTAGTTTGCATACAAACACACAGACGGACAGACGGACATGGCTAAATCAACTCAGCTCTTCAACCTGATTATTTCGGTATACTTAATGGTGGGTCTATCTATTTTCCTTTAAGGACTTACAATTTTCGGTTTCGTGACGAAATTAATATACCATTTCATTTTCATGAAAGGTATAAAAATAGGTAGGTAATCTGTGTGAGGATGCAAAGCTTCACGTTTTTTGTGGTCTGCATGTAAAAACTATGACTACGAATCACGTATTTCAAAAATATATGACGTAAACGTAACTATTTGATGAAATTTGATGAATTTTGAAGCTTCTAGCCGTAAAAAAGGGGCAAAAATGACAGTTTATATGAAGTATATAATATATATACCACCGATCTCTATGATTTTTTCAGACAACAATATATGCTATATACGTAAGCATTTTGTGAAATTTGAAACTTCTAGCTGTTAAAACGGGGCAGAAATTGCGCAAAGTTTCTTATCTGAACAATCGGTTGTATGAGATATATACTATATATACAACCGATCTCTATGATTTTTGCAGACAACAATATATGCTATATACGTAAGCATTTGGTGAAATTTGAAGCTTCTAGCTGTTAAAATGGGGTAATAATTGCGAAAAGTTTCTTATCTGAACAATCGGTTGTATGAGATATACACTATATATACAATCGATCTCTATGATTTTTTCAGAAAACAATATATGCTATATACGTAAGCAATCGGTGAAATTTGAAGCTTATAGCTGTTAAAATGGGGTAGAAATTGCGAAAAGTTTCTTATCTGAACAATCGGTTGTATGAGATATATACTATATATACAACCGATCTCTATGATTTTTTCAGACAACAATATATGCTATATACGTAAGCAATCGGTGAAATTTGAAGCTTATAGCTCTTAAAGTGGGGTAGAAATTGCGAAAAGTTTCTTATCTGAACAATCGGTTGTATGAGATATATACTATATATACAACCGATCTCTATTATTTTTTCAGACAACAATATATGCTATATACGTAAGTATTCGGTGAAATTTGAAGCTTCTAGCTGTAAAAATGGGGCTATAATTTGCGAATATATATATATATATATATATATATATATATATATATATACTATGTATATATACTATATATACCACCATATATATACTATATATACCACCGATCTTTATGATTTTTTCAGACAGCAATACATGCTATATACCTAAGCATTCGTTGAAATTTGAAGCCTCTAGCTCTTAAAATAGGGCAGTGATTACGAAAAGTTCCTTATCTGAACAATCGGTTGTGGGGGATATATACTATATATACGACCGATCTCATAAATTTTTTCAAGCAACAATATGTGCAATATACGAAAGTATATGGTGAAGTTTGAAGCTTCAATCTGTTAAATTGGGTAAGATATTACAAAAATCCTCTTTTTCTGAAAAATCGGTTGTATGGAGGATATATGCTATAGTGGTCCGATCCGGTCGGTTCCGACAAATGTCCCCGACCCAAATACACCCGCTCACCAAATTTTATCAAGATATCTCAAAAATTGAGGGACTAGTTTGCATACAAACAGACAGACGGACAGACGGACAGACGGACATGGCTAAATCAACTCAGCTCTTCAACCTGATTATTTCGGTATACTTAATGGTGGGTCTATCTATTTTCCTTTAAGGACTTACAAATTTCGACGAAATTAATATACCATTTCATTTTCATGAAAGGTATAAGAAAAAATGCACCATTAGCATGTAATGTTCGTAATAATCAACCGTAGTTTACATCTCGACAAATATGATTTATTCTGTCAAAAGCTAAATTAATATTTGCGGTGTAATGTATAGCTAATAATAATCCTGTTATAATTTGAATAATTAAACATAACCCTAATAATGAACCAAAATTTCATCAAGTTGAGATATTAATAAGTGTTGGCAAATCAATTAAAGCATTATTAGCAATTTTAATTAGAGGATGTTGATTTCGTAAAGGTTTATTCATTAGTTTATAATTCGTAATGGTCCATAAAATATATTAGTAATTTTTACTACGGCAATTAATGTGATTAATAAATAGTTTATTGCTATGATAGTTATTATATTTGTTGGATAATTATATAATTTAATAAGTACTCTGCATACCCCTTGAAGTTTTTTGGCGGCCGCCGCACAGTGTATTATTTTCATGTTCTAGAAAATATTAATTAAAAAAAGTATTATAGCATATTGAAATTCAAAAATTCTTTTGAAATTCTATTTAGAAAGGCGTAATGAAGCGAAAGAATAAAAGCCTAGGAAATTTTAACTAAGTTGAATCGACTAACTGAACTTTATTTGGAAGCATATCAATTGAGAAAAAGTTTTAAAAATATAAAATTTGGTGAAAGTACGTTTAATAAAACAAAATAATAAAGTGTATAATGTTTAATGTGTGCCAGCATATTTGATGTAGCCCAATTAACGTTCGGTTAGTAAGTGCCACCGTGGTGTGTTGGTAGCGTGCTCCGTCTACCATACCGAAAATTCTGGGTTCACGCCCGGTCAAAAACACATCAAAATTTTAGGAACAAGTTTTTCAATTAGAAGACAACTTCTGCCTTGCAGATGCCGTTCGCAGTCGGCGTAAAACAAGTAGGTAAGTCCTGTCCCACCAAGTTGTAGGAAAAATTAAAAAATCAGCACGACGCAATTTGGGAAAGAAGCTCGGCCTAAAATCTCTTAGGAGGTTATCGCGCCTTGCAATTTTTCGTTTCCACCAAACAGGGCCCCATAGTAAAGTATGGGTGTGACAATCCATAAATACCCAATGAGAGAGTTTGTGCGATAGGCCTCACGTGCATTCTATCATCTTCTTGAATACATACAGTGCCGCGGAGGCTTTTTTCGCTCTCTCTTCCACATGGAGTTTTCACGACAACTTCTTATCTAGTATAACTCCTAGATTAGGTTAGGTTATCTTAGGTGGTAGCTGCCCTGATAAGGATAGCTCATTTGGACAACATGAAGGTCCATTGTGATACCACATACACCAAAAATAGCGGTGACTTTTATCTAGCTACTTAGAGAATCGTTGAGTAGCAACGATAAAGCTCCGAATGATACCGATCACAACTTTGGATAAATCCTCGGGAGATTCAAGTGAGTCGCGACCGAAGTACTTTCGCCTAGTTCTGGCAAAAGCTGGGCAATCAAGCATAAAGTGATTTGGTGACTCCACCTCAACATTCTCCATACAGCTGCAGCAGGATGGAGTTTCCAGTATATTGAGATGTACCGCATGGAAAACATGGGGTGCTGGTCTGGTTGGAAGTACTGGACACGGCGAGCACCTCCAAAATGTTAGTGACAGTGCAACGGACGGCGCTGATTGGTATCAGTGGCGCTCTGAGAACAACACCTACCTTGGCACTGAAGGTCACGCTGAGCATACATCCAGTAGATATTGCGGGAAAGGCAGCCGTGGCCCGGCCGTCGGTCGGGCTTCGTGATATGGATTATGGGCTTTCTGACTTCGACACTCTAGCCTTCTTACTAATTTCGACTTTATCCCGGACAGGACGGACTATTGTATGCCGATGGCCGCTCCCTATGCAACCTTCACCCAAGTCGTTCCCCCGAGGGAGGAGTGGAGAAGAGGAATTATCTGGGGCATGGGACCGGTTAACTTGTTCACGGATGGGTCGAAGTTGGACGGAAAGGTTGGCGGGGGGGGGGGTCTTTTGTTAAGAGCTAAATGTAAGCCGCAAGTTTAAGTTGGCTGATGCAGTGTATTCCAAGCGGAAGTTGCTGCGATTAAGGATGCGGTGGATGGAATGCTATCCAGTGCAACAACGGTTAGGGAATTTAACATCTACTCTGATAGCCAGCGGCTATCAAGGCCTTGAGCTCAACTATAGTGCGATCGAGGGTGGTCTGGGAGTGCCTGACCTCGCTTGCGATTGCATCGAATTATTTTAGAATTAAGATTATCTGGGTCCCGGGCGATAGTGATATCCCGGGTAACTGTCAAGCGGATCTCTTAGCTCGCATCGGTTGAACTGAACCGGATGAAGATGGCTGTAGGGATTTCGGGATTCCGCTGGCCACCTGTGGATTGCTCCTCCATAGCTGGGCCTCGAGTCAGCTCAGCAAACGTTGGGTGGACACCACGTCTTGCAGGGTAGCAAGATCTTCTGGCAGGAGGTCTGCTGAAATAATTGGGTTCACTAAGGCTCACCTATCAATGGTCATATGGGTTTTGACAGGGCACTGTCCGATAACTCCTAGATACTTTGTACTATATTTTTCTTGCAGGGTTACCCCTCCAAGCTTAGGCTTAGTCCAATTAGGGACCGTATACTTTCTAGTTAATAATATTAAATCGGTTTTTTCACGTTGGCGGTTAACCCGACTCCAGATGCTCAGGAATAAATGTACATCCCGAAAAGCCTTATACATCAGAAAGCTGATTGTTGTTAAACATCTACCGGTTATGATGACTAAAACGTTATCCGCACATTACATAAGTTTGACTGGTCCTCCGCCAAACTCCCTAAGCAATTGGTTTATAACCAGCGTCCACAGCATTGGTGATGAAACCCCACACTGCGGCGTTCCTCTGTTTACAGATTTTGTTGCCTCACATAGACCCTATTGCGACGTTATCATTCTACAGCTTAACATGGAGCTGATCCAATTTGCTAAAGCTGGATGAACTTCAATGGAGTTGAGTTTCCGTCAAATAGAGTTCCTCACACAGTTCTGATAAAAAAATTAAGCTGTATCGGTTTTCATTCAACGTTTCTTTTGTGGATTCGTTCTTATTTAAGTAATAGACACTGCGTTGTTACCATTGATGGGAAAATGTCTAGTCCGTTCGTTGCGACTTCTGGCGTTCCCCAGGGAAGTATACTAGGCCCACTTTTATTTATATTATTTATTAATGACATCAGCAGTTGTTTTTCGTTTGCAAAGTGTTTACTTTATGCAGATGACTTAAAAATATTCTCAGCTATTAAATCGCAAGAAGATGCCATAAAGCTGCAGGATGATATAAATAAGCTTCACCAATGGTGCCTGAACTCCTGTCTCTCTTTAAATACGCAAAAATGCTTCCAAATAGTTTATTCAAAATCAACTAACAATTTCTCTACAAAATACAGTATATCTAACTGTGAACTTCATTGTGTTGACGAGATTAAAGACCTGGGTGTCGTTTTTGACAAAAGGTTTTCCTTCATTAATCACATTAACTACGTAACGTCGAAAGCATATTCTATGCTCGGATTTGTACGGCGCAATGCTTCAAAATTCTCAGACCCCTATACCTTTAAGCTGCTCTACACGTCATACGTTAGATCTCACATTGAATATGCTGTCTTCATTTGGAGACCAAGCAACCAAACGGCCATTTGTAGAATTGAGAGAATTCAAAAAATTTTCCTTAAATATGCCCTTCGCCCGTTAAACTTTTCGGAGCCGATTCCTTCCTATTCTGCACGTCTTTTACTTTTAAGCCTCAAGTCTTTGGAAAATCGTAGATCAATACTGTGCTTGTCATTCATGTATAATGTTATTAATGGCTACATTGATTGCCCTTATTTGCTGGAAAGGATTCGATTTAATGTTCCCCAAAGATCTCTCAGAAATTCCTTTCCATTTTATTACGATTATTTCAGAACGAATTACGCTGGTAATGCTCCCATTACGCGTGCTATTCGGGAGCTTAACTCAATAAGTAATTCCGTTGCTCTTGATTTTTCTATACAAATATTTTGAAGTCTGCTTTCTAAGTAAACCGATTACTTTTAGGCATAAGTATTTTTTAAATTTTCCTTATATCATAGTCTGTAAGGATTAAAATTCATAGACTTAAACAAATAAATAAATAAATAAATAAATAAATAAATAAATGAGTGATAGAAAATTTGTTCTCTGAACGGCGAGTTGCCAAATGAAATAATTATCCTTAGATTTTAGGGAGCATGGCTTTCAGAACCAAATAGAAGAAACGACGTTCTGCACGATGAACGGGGACGCTCCCACGCGTATGGTGGAAGCTGTCATAGTTTGCCAGATATCGCCACCGTAAGCGAGGGACTGTTAACTACGTCAAGTGGCAGCCAATTTTAACGTTGGAATCCGACCACTTACCCATACTCCTTTCGCTTGAGCGATCAGCCGAATTCATCACACTGAAAAACGCACTTTCCTAAACTTTAGAAGGGGAAAGTGGGCAGACAATAAAAAATATACTGAAAATCCCTTTGCTGCCCTCCCAATCCCGGCTGATACCCTTCAAGGGGAGCGTCTTTCCGCAAGGTCATTGAATCAGCGTCGGCTCGCTTCATTCCCGCTAGAAGTATCCCGTAAATCCGGCCACATTTTCCAGCTGAGGCCGCAACTTTAGCGAGAGCGCGTGACCTTATAAGACAGTACGGTCCTCGTGAGCCCTAAATATGGAACATAAACCAACGCATCAGACAGTTTATGGATAAACACAAGCGGCTGAAACTGTAGGAGGATTTAAAGAATTGCAACCTCTCTGCCGGTGTAGGTAATCTATGGTCTACCGTTAAATCCTTATCTGACTCGACTAAGCACAACGACAAAATATCAATCACCTTTGGCTGTAAAGTGCTGTCGGATGAGAAAAAATGGGCGAGCGCTTTCTGCCCACAATACGTAGGGCATTCCACGGTTGGCAAAGCTTGACGGCGGGCCCAAAGACACGCACACAAGCATAAGCACAGCGCGTCCCCCGTTACCATCATCGCTAAAGAGGTTGAAGATGCCACCGATCATACTAAACCATCTAAAGCGTTGAGCTCAGACGGCATAGCCATGTCGAGGCTTAAAAACCTAGGCAAAGAGTGATTTAATTATCTAGCGCATGTCTTCAACTTGTCTTTGTCCACATTCGTCATCCCCCATTCTGCTTCCCTATTTCACTGCAAACTTGCGTCTTGCCAATCATGAGTGTGGCTTTCGAAAACTACATAGCACTATCACCGCCACTCAGATAAATCGTGGGTTGAAAAACCCCTCCACATAGCAATACTCGTACCGCTAGACTTATGAAAAGATTTTGATATAGTCAACAACCGCACGTTACTGCAAGACTAAGAAGGGTCCTCCCTTCCTCCAGGTATCAAACGTTGGACCTCAAATTATCTGTCTGGTCTGCAGGCAACTCAAGAACGTAACATCTTAACCCTGAGGAATTAAATAAGGGGTACCACAGGGTGGTGTCTTATCTCCGTTTTGGTTTAAATTCTACATATTGAATCTCACTCTGCCACCAGAAAGAGTCACTACAGGTCCCGGCCCACCCATCGATGAGCTATGTAATAAACAGCTATCTTCCTGATTGCTCCAGTTGCTTCGCCTAGTGAAACCTGATATTCTCATTTACAACATGGACATGAAAAATGTCGACCTTATTGGAAATCAAAAATACTGAGTGTGACGTTCGATCAGGATCTACATTACAGCATACAACTGCAGTTGTACCTAAAATCCATATCCGTAATAAAATCATCAAATCTCTTGCCGGCAGCACTTGGGGAAGAGATAAAAAACGCTCATTATCACTTGGAAGGCAATTGGCAGAGCATTTGCATGCTACGCGTCCTCGATATGGTCGCCTAGCCTAAAGGTTATTGACTGGAAGAAAATACAGGCATGCCAAAACACTGCTCTCAGAATCGCTACGGGCTGTCTTCTCATGTCCCCAGAGCACCACCTACACAGTGAGGCCAGAGTACTTCCAATTAGAGAAAGAAATGAAACGCTAAACATTCAGTTTCTACTGAATAACCAGAAACATGGCCATCGCAAGTGACATCTGATTGAAGAGGCCTCGCCTCCCAGGGGATTGATAAGTCATCTATGCAAGCATTATGAGGTAATAGGGCAACTGAGAACCCAGCTGTATGTAGAAGAAAAACAAAAACAGGTCCTCAGTTATATGCACAAAAAGGCGTCGGACCTCTGTGACAGGAATTGCCCGGCGAACCCTGTTCTTAAAGATAAATATCTTGAGCTCGCAGAAGAGGAAACCTTTCCACCTAGGGAGACGCGCATTAATCTAGCTCAACTTCGATCTTGATACTGTAACAGGTTAAACTCTTACCAGAATCGACCCCGATTTACATAATATATGTCCTGCTTGCAACGTGCCTCCACATGACACCAACTATATTTTTAATTACAACGTGGAACCAAAGCCTCTAAAGCCCCTCTCAGTTTCCACCCCTGTTGACACTGCAAGTTTCCTTGTACAATTTGTGAGTGGCGCACCTATTGGATGGGGAAAGCACTGCTACAACAACAACAACAAGAAATGTATGCTCAGTAATTTGCCATCCCAACCGGTGATTGGATCAAAAATACTTAACGGTGCGTTCAGAAAATTATCACTCAATAATTGATAAACACTACAAGAATTGAAAAGTTTCCTTAAATAGCTGTATTGGCCGTAGAAACGTAAAACACTTTCGTCGTTTTTTTCGCCGCAAGTGTATGTATGTAAGTATAACTATGAGACAGGCAGCATAACAGAGCCATAGTAAATAAGCAGCATAATTACTTGCTTTTTGCACTTGAATACATATTAACGCACGCAGTTTGACTTCTATTGACAAGTCGAATGCATGGTTTAATATTGAAAGAAAGTCGTCCTAGTTTCTTTTGAATAACACGCTGTTCTGCAGGTGAGCTCTGATGTAACAGTGCCAGATATGCGTATGACATGATTCTATGCGTAAATTCCAAGGTAAAAGTAAAAGTGATTATTATTATTACTTATCTTGTTAACCTTCACTTAAAAAATTGGGCAATAATTAACTCAAGGTTAGGTATACAAACGCCGACGAAAATTTGAAGACGAAAGTAAAGTGTCTCGACTAACAAATAACAACATTAACCACCAATGATAGGACAAATTGTGTGTGTCTATCTTATTTGATATGACCTTGGATAATTTCATATGTTGCCTCTTACACTGTTATACATAAGAATTTACGTGTATGCATGTATACTAATGATATATAATTGATTGTCCAAACTTATGCAATGTCGCAAATATGATTATGATTTGAATAACAAATTTTACATATATGTATATATAACCAATTCTAAGCGTTTGAAACGGTGCCAGTTGTGTCTAAAATCCTATAAGTCAGTGATAATGTGAGAACCTTGATAATGGCGTACACATTGGTTAGCCAAAAACTTAAAATGGTTCAGTAAAAATCTTCACGATATAAACTTTCGACATTACAGAAACCTTCCGGGATCCATGTAAAAGTGGTAGTCTCTTTAATTTTTAGATACAAAGTTTTAAGGTAAGACTACTTTATTTATTTATGGAGAGTTTTTATTTTGGTCTTTACTTTCGAAACGATACTATACTCCGCAATTTTATTAGCTGAAAATACAGTAAAACCGCTTTTGCAAACGCAACTCCTGAATATGTGTTCAACTTGTATGTTAAGAGCCATATGCAGTATACTTAGTACTCTTCTGAAAGTGAAATGCCTAAGCCTTAAATAAACATAATTAAAGTTTGATGTTTTTGTTGTTGTTGTAGCGATAAGGTTGCTCCCCGAAGGCCTTGGGGAGTGTTATCGATGTGATGGTCCTTTGCCGGATACAGATCCGGTACGCTCCGGTACCACAGCACCATTAAGGTGCTAGCCCGACCATCTCGGGAAGGATTTATGTGGCCACATTAAACCTTCAGGCCGTCCCCTCCCTCCCCAACCCCAAGTTCCAAGAGGAGCTTAGGGTCGCCAGAGCCTCGTCTGTTAGTGAAACAGGATTCGCCGCGGATAGGTAAGGTTGACAATTGGGTTTGAAGGAGCTATATATTGCGCTGGAAACGTGACGGGTTGCGTTACACAGCCCCTTGAATCTGGTATTTTAGTCGCCTATTACGACAGGCATAACTACCGCGGGCATATTCTGACCCCCTAACCCGCTGGGGTATTAAATGATTAAAATTTCATCGTAATATTTGATGAATTTTTAAAAAAGTGCAAAAGCGAAAATTACACATATCATTAATGACGAAATTAAATTTACAAAAAAAGATAAACTTATATTTATTTTATGTTTTAACAGAATTGCTCAATTGACTAATAAAACATTTTGTAATAAAAAAATCCCGATGATTTATTTTAAATTGACATCATCATCGATACTGGAAAATATATCTAACAAAGAAAGCATTTCTGAGTTATAGACATATGACTGGATAAGAAGAAATGACTGATTGAAAAGGTCTTTGCGTTTTCTAAATAGTGGTATTTTGCAAATATTCATACATCTATATTTATATATATGTATGTACATATATCTCGGCATTTGGGGATATGCGAATCCCTTTTAGGTCCTCATTAGTCGCATTGTTTGCTTCTGTTATATAAGACTTGACGTTTTCTTCGCCTTCTTTTATTCAATAGCCCGTGCTTCTGAAGGATAATCCGGGGCGGTAGTTCTTGCAGCATCTGAAAGCCTCCATTTCCTTTAATAGGTCGAACAGTCGTCCATAGGTTTTGTTGGCCCCCTCTAGTTCGATTGGTTGACGTGCTAGACGTTTCTTACGATCTTACGACCTTACAAAATTCGCCTCTTCTTATGCTTAAGCACGCCTTTACACACGATTTGATGCAAAAAGTGAAAACGCATCTGGATGCAGATAGACTTCAGCAACTGGATATTTAGCAAATAACTACTGTAAATTTAACAGAGATGTTCAAGGGACTTTCTCTTCCATCAAAACTTGAAAAACATGCCTAAAAATGGATTTATCGAAAATAAGTAGAAGAGGCAAAGTTTTACCAAAAACACGGACTTTAAGTCTTTGTTTCCAAATACAACTAAATTATCTTTAGTAACAATACAAGGAAGCATTATATGGCCTCTCTATCTACAGACAAGGCCATTCTAAATACACCAAAAAAAGAACAAAAATTACACATTTTTCCCAGTGTTGAGCTTTATAAGAAAAGTGGAAAAAACTTTTGTCCGTTAGAACGTTTTCATGTTCTTACTTTTGACAGCAGCTGATTACGTAACAAGTACAAATAAAAAGAAATCAAAACGCCATAAAGGCATGGGAAAGCTATATATATGATTATTTTCCCCATAATTTTCGAAAAAAATATTTAATTGTCCATTTCCATCACGACTTATAAAGAAAAGTTTAATTCGTTCAGCAAAACCAAAACTGCTATCACTAAAAAATTAGGTTTCGTTTGTTTTTAAACGGTTTTATTTAGGTTGAGTTGACTGGCGCGAATTTTGTAATTGAAATTTAAGTAACTTACAGATAAGCCACAGGCTTGAAACTTGGAGTAAAGTTCAGAACCCGATGACATATTTTGTCATAATTCTTGGTTTATGCACTTTGTATTTCATCATGTTTTACAATTGCGAATAAATCATCCACATATTTTGTCATAATTCTTGGTTTATTTTTTACCAGTAACGAGAATTTTGTGCGCGCTTCTTCTTGATTTTCTTTGTCAGTGAGAGTTTGTATTAATTCCTCTCCATCAGCAATATATTAGAAAAGAGGGAATCGTTGGCTCTCAATCGGCAGCCCAAACTTTTGAACAATACTATTGAAAAATTAGTGCATAAACCAAGAATTATGACAAAATATGTGGATGATTTATTCGCAATTGTAAAACATGATGAAATACAGAATACCCTGAACGCGCTGAACACTTTTAATAAAAACATAAAGTTCACCATAGAACAGGAAGAAGAAGGAAAACTATCGTATTTAGACTCTATGGTTATAAAAAGAGATATCCAGTTAAAACTTATATGGTATAAGAAACCAACTGCGTCAGGGCGACTGATAAATTTTTACTCTAAACACCCGAAGAGTATGATTATGAATACAGCAATGAGCTGTATACGACGCATACTACAGATATCAGACGATGTCTATAAGAAATCAAACAAGACATTTTTTCGATACTCAATCTAAATGATTTTCCTGAAAATATTATAAGGACATTAATAATAAGATCGATGTGTGCAGGTAATCTAGAAAAATCCGCAACACCAAAAACGTTTAAATCGGTAATCTACGTACCTCAACTATCAGAACGTCTAATCAAGTCCAACTGTTACAATAATAAACAATTTAAAATAGCCCATAAACCCTGCAACACAATCAAAAGCATGCTCAATAAAACCAAGTCCATAATACCTCCTATGGAAAAAAGCAACGTCATTTACAAAATTCCGTGCAATGGCAACAACTACGAAGCATGCAGAAGTATTCACGTAGGCACCACCAAATCGAAGTTAAAAACGAGAATAGCACAGCACGAATTGGACATGACATTATCATAATTTAAATAACCAAAAAACTGCACTAACAGCCCACTGTGCATCTAGTGGCCACTGTCCGAACTTTGAGAAAGCGTCGGTATTACAACAACAAAATCACTATAGGAAGAGATTAACACTTGAAATGTTACACATAATACATACACCACCAAACATACGACTCAACTTCAAAACAGACACGATCAACGTCGCTCACTTGTATAAACACTTACAAAAAAATCGACAGAACAAAATTCCACGCCAACGCGAACGGAAGTTTAACTCAAAAATGTGTGTATGTTTATAAAATATGGCATATTACCTGTATGAAAATTTGTTGTTACATTGTTTTGTATAGTCCCTTGAAGACGGTTACCGACGTGTAACCGAAATATATCGGAACGATTAGATAGATTAGAGGATGAGTACTCACCGGTTGGTAGGTAGGGCTGCGGACTGAATAGGCGTAATCAACAGCACCTCACAATTTACTCCGAATTGCTATCCTTGTGGTTCGAACGCGGTTTGTTGTAGGATGACGATGAATTTGGGATTTTAAGGCTGTACTCGGGATCGTTCGAGGGCTTCACTTTTCTTTCCAAGACCAATTTAGGCCGCTTATCACTTGGACTATGTATACCGCCGCAAAAACCTTTGCACCAAATAATGAAACGACTTTTAGGCTAACAGTTGCCAAACAAATCAAATTTTATTCCAATGGGTAGCAACTTTATTTCTTGCTGGATTACAAATTCCGCGAACGGCAACTTGAAAAGGCACTATATATATGGTTTAAAAAAATTTTGATTTCCGAATTACTGCAACTGATTTTGCACAATGCAAATACAATAGTTCGAACTCTTTTTTTCAAATACAACTTTTATAAAAGAACACTTGGATTATAAGTAGATGTAATATAAGGGAGAACGATGATTTTCACTATTTTTTTTTGGTTCACAATCAAGGAAAAGTACTAGCGAAAATAGTTGCTGCTGATTACTTTGCGAAAAATTATAATAATCATAAAAATTCATATGACCAAAAGGTGGTGGTTTTTTGACAGATGCCGATCATGCCAGATCGCCATCCTGTCCTTGCGGCGAATTTGATTTGGTGGATTTTGCGCGGTGGAGGCTGCCACACGGCCATGAGGATTCCCAATAGGGAATTTAAGGGTAGATACAATGCATTGATTCTAGGGATATTTCAATATAAAAAAAATACAATTCAATAGATCGAATACAATACACGATACGGGTTATATATAAATTCATAGCTATACGTATGTACAAGAGGGTGATGGGACGGGTGACAGCCTACGCCGCGCAAACATCCTGACCCGCCTAGGCGTACTAAGCGCCTAACGTGTGCTGCAGCTCGGTCAGAGATCGAACTGCTTCCTTGATTAGGATTTTGCCCACCCCGGCTGCGGGGGTTGGCGACTCCCGGTTTCGCGGTGGAGTAGTGTGTGGTGATGGAGCCCACATACGTGACAGCGCTCGCGGGACGTACACACGCTCGTGTGATGGGACAATGCCAGGCAGTTGGTGCAGTATTTGTGCGCCCTGGCAATCATGGCGCGTTGTTGGGGTTCCATGGCCGTAAACAGTGGGCAAGTCGAGAGCGCGTGGTGCCGCATACACAAACGGCATCGTCGATAGTCGGCGACGGCATCGGCATTTCGTGGTGGGATCGTTGGCCTTGTCACTTGCGATGCCAAGGAACGGCGCGGTGTGGGAACCGGGGGGCGTTGGCGATCCATCTGAGGAAGATAGGATAAATACGTGTTAGTCGCTCATGATGTTGGGAGGAGAGTGTGGGTAGGGGTGATGATTATTGGTGTGAATCTTTCGATAGCACAGGGGGTTGGACTGTATAACGTTCTGGGGATGCTGCCGCGCCCTGAGGGCCTGATTCAGGTTCAGAGGTCGGTAGAAAACACAATTTGGTGATGGGCCTGGTGAGTACGCCATTCTGGGTGCGTATGTCGACTACTCGAATATGGCCGTCCCTTCCGATATGGGTGTCTTCCACGCGTTCTAGGCGCCATTCGGTAGGGGGTAGGTTGTCTTCCTTAATGACGACTACATCGCCGATTTTAGGGGGAGGTTGAGCGGTTTGCCATCGATAACGCTTATGTAACTCCATGAGATAGTCATTCTTCCAGCGTTTGCTGAATTGGTGATGTAAAATTTTCAATCGAAAAGGCGACCACCTATACAACTACCACCTCTCCCTTTTAAAACCCTCATTAATACCTTTAATTTGATACCCATATCGTACAAACAAATTCTAGGGTCACACCTAGTCCACCTTTATGGCGATATCTCGAAACGGTGTCCACCTATGGAACTAAGGATTACTCCCTTTTAAAATACTCATTAACACCTTTCTTTTGATACCCATATCGACCTTTTTAAAATGGGTTTTAAAACTTTTGACGGCAGATTCCCATAATCCGCCCATGTGGAGTGCGCCGGGGGATATAAAATTCCATTCGATGCCTTGTGGCGCGTACTTTTGGACAATATCTGTTGAGACTTCGTGGAGGAAGGCGACGAACTCTACTTCGGTAGCTCGCTTAGCACCAATGGATGTTGTGCCGTTGTCGCTCACCATTTGTTTCGGGTACCCTCGACGCCCTACAAACCGGGCGAAGGCAGCGAGAAAAGCCTTACTGGTGAGATCCGAACACAATTCCAGGTGGATCGCCTTGGTGGTGAAACAAACAAAAACTGGTGTTTTTATTACCAAATATATTGACCTCGAGCCGGTACACATAAAACCAATATCTTTAAATAAAAAGGTCGCCAAAAAAGAATATTATTATTTTATTTATTTATGACAACCTAATAATTATAACAAAAAAAAAAAAAACAAAAAGTCGACCATCGAAAAGTGTTGATACACTTTAAAAAAACGTTTTCTACATTTTCCTATGGAATGCTCGTACTATATTTATTTATTTAATTCATTCAGTCTAAAAGTACATGCTTTCTTATAAGCTAGTTAAAAATATAAAACAATTCAAGCTTGAGCTTATATAAGCTGTTGTTAAAATTAAGAACACTACTGAATCGGTTTGCTTGATGTATAGTCCTAGTTATAGATTCATTCATAGCATAAATCGTTTTATGAGTTAATTCGATAAATAATCTGTTATGCCGAAGATCGCGCAGTGGAATATATGGAATGAACAAATTAGATAAATCGAGTCAATTTATGCTCAAGTGTATTACATTATAGGCAAGCATGAGTGAGATACAAGTTCTTCTGTGGTGCAAAGCCTGAAGACCAAGCAATTTGCGCCTGCTGATATAGGATGGAAGGCCATCTGGCCAGTGAAGCATCAGTAAAGCAATTTTCGTAAAAATTTGTTGGAGTCTCTCAATTTTATAGGAGTTAGATTCATAGAAACGATTCCATATTATTGAACAATATTCAAGACGACTTCTGACCAAGGAGATAAAAAGTGCATTCAACGTCATAGGGTCCTTAAAGTCACTGGTATTTCGTCTAATGAACCCAACCATTGCAAAGGACTTTGCAACAATGAAGTCAATATGACTGGAAGAAGAGAGTTTGGATTTAAGATTTTTCGTTCTCATCTTGATTCAATCACAAGATGTTTGTTCGGCTGACAACTTTTTTTGACAATTGCTCCCATTTTGCTCCAAAAGTCGAATTGACATCCGTTAACTGTGTTGTTTCTTTGCGATTTTTCAAAAAATATTAGTAGTAGAAATAGGAAGCAATAAGTTCACAAATACCCGATAAGTACTAAGCTGCATAATTGCTTAGAAAATTCATCGTTCATCATCAAAAACTTGACTAGTAAATTGATTCACTTAAAAATGTCATTAGTAAATAATGGAGATGCCATAACGAAAGGTACTCATTGAGCATGTTAACTTATTCATTCCGTATGTTCCGAATATTAAGGAATTTGTCGAATCGTTTTATATTTGGAATATTGTGTATATATTTATTTAGAATATTCAGACCTCGTGAGGTAGTATCAAATGAATGTGTTCCGGATATTCTTAATTAACGGTCTATCCGGAAAACTTCCATGAATACTTAAACGAAAGGAGCTTTCGCAATTTCAGAATAAAAAGGTAAAAACTCCCTGTGTAGCAGGATCGCACAAATGCTTAATTCTTCTGTCAAAGTCAAGGCCGGAATATAAAGTTCTAAGGCAATAAGCCATTTTCTTTTATTTTTTTTTTTTGTCAGTTCATTGCGGCTGCTGAGTACAGTATCACCACATGTCGGCTGCCTGTTCCAAATCGTCCTCTCTCAAAATATTTTTCAAAAATTTCCCATTTCAGGATTTGTCACAAAAACGCCCTATATCAGAATTAGGTATAAAAACGCCTTATCTCAGCATGTTTTTCACTAACCCCCTCTTATGTCAAAATGCATTGAACTTATGCTCAAATAGGGAGTTTTTGATACAAATTTTGAGATAGTTTTCTGGCGTACGGAATTCTTCAAACAAATACTGAAAAAATGACCAAGCCAACATAGCTCTTTGCCAATTCACGAAATATTTAGTAGAAAATGGATTATTTCACCCTTAGCCTTTTGGCATTTACAAGTTTATAATCACTACTACTAAACTAATAAAGGTAATTTTGTAATACACTTTTCGCTGAAGGGGATTGAATTATTCCCCGTTTTCCTTACTTCGTAAAAGCAACCCATCCAGATTTTTAAATTTGGTAATGTCAAAGCTCTGTCAACATTGGAGAACAAACCTCTAGTAATTGAATCATGGTTCTCACGTTTCGAGAACGATTTGTGGTCGATTTAACAGTTTTCGGTCTCAATTTAAGAACAGTTTGTGGTTGATCATTGGTGGTAGGTGGGAGTGGGAAGGTAATTTTTTCAATTAGTACCCATTTATATATTTTTTTTATAAATAATAATTTTTTTGTCATTAATAAAAAATATTAATAACAAAAAAACTATTATTAAAATCTAAAAGATTAGAAAAAACGCATTATATGCATTTTTTCATATATTTATCTTATTGAGAAATTCTTCTTATTTCATGATGCAATCTGCATATATGTATATTTAAAACATTTCATAACAAGATTGAGAATTACCTGTGCATGTTCAGAGTTTGACGGTGAAAAAATGGTTGGCAGTTGAAGAACAAAGTTGTTGTTTTGAGAACAAGTCGTTCGTTTTTCAAGAACAAAAAGTAAGAACATGGAAAGCTTTAATTGAGTCCGGTAGTGCTGGATTTTAGAACGGTGTTTTAAAAGTGTAAACAGTTTGCGTTGCTCTCTTGGCCTAGATTTTAGTAGTAAAAAAAAAATTGTGATACAGCTACAATTTCCTAAATATTGTCTAAAGGTTTTATGATAAAATTAGCGCTGCTCCTTCTTAAAAGGCTAATCTAAATGCTTTACCCATATTGTTCGGGGATACAAAAGATAAGTAATATCCAAACCGCTTCAGAGGTACAACTTCAGCGTCCTTACTAACACTTATTTATAATACATCAAACTTTCCTTTAATACATACATATGTAAATATATCTAATTCACAGACATTTTTTGGTTATAATACTTAGTTTGTAGAGATGTAACCGAAATCAGCTAAGAACATGTAGATGTCGTTGCGACCCTCTGTGAGGTTTCATTAGATGTCATTACCCAACGGTGTAAAATATATATACCTACGAAATGAGGATATTGCAATATAAATAATCATATAAAAAAGCAGTTTCTCAGATCTTTCGTTTGATGCCCATATTGTAAAATCACATTGTAAGATATCCCTGGGCTGTCTCCTAAAGAAAGAAGGATTATTGAAACAAAAATCATCCTCTGTTAATTACTTGTTGAACATGTTTCATTTCATACTCATGTATAGTAAGTTGGTGGTTAAAAGAGTTCACTAGTTAATCTTTTATCGTTATGAAAAACTCACAGAACTAGATTATGAAGGTAAATAAAATAATTAAAAACAAGTAAGGAAGGCTAAGTTCGGGTGTAACCGAACATTACATACTCAGTTGAGAGCTATGGAGACAAAATAAGGGAAAATCACCATGTAGGAAAATGAACCTAGGGTAACCCTGGAATGTGTATTTATGACATGGGTATCAAATGGAAGGTATTAAAGAGTATTTTAAAAGGGAGTGGGCCATAGTTCTATGCGTGAACGCCTTTTCGAGATATCGCTATAAAGGTGGACCAGGGGTGACTCTAGAATTTGTTTGTACGATATGGGTATCAACTGAAAGGTGTTAATGAGTATTTGAAAAGGGCATGGGCCTTAGTTCTACATGTGGACGCCTTTTCGAGATATCGCCATAAAGGTGGACCAGGGGTGACTCTATAATGTGTTTGTACGATATGGGTATCAAATGAAAGGCGTTAATGAGTATTTTAAAAGGGTGTGGGCCATAGTTCTATAGGTGGACGCCTTTTCGAGATATCGCCATAAAGGTGGACCAGGGGTGACTCTAGAATTTGTTTGTACGATATGGGTATCCAATGAAAGGTGTTAATGAGTATTTTAAAAGGGGGTGGGCCTTAGTTTTATAGGTGGAAGCCTTTTCGAAATATCGCCATAAAGGTGGACCAGGGGTGACTCTAGAATTTGTTTATACGATATGGGTATCAAATGAAAGCTGTTAATGAGTATTTTAAAAGGGCGTGGGCCTTAGTTCTATAGGTGGACGCCTTTTCGAGATATCGCCATAAAGTTGGACTAGGGGTGACTCTAGAATTTGTTTGTACAATGTGGGTATCAAATGAAAGGTTTTAATGAGTATTTTAAAAGGGTGTGGGCCTTAGTTCTATAGGAGAACGCCTTTTCGCGAAATTGCCATAAAGGTGGACCAAGGGCTACTCTAGAATGTGGTTTTATGATATTTGTATCAAACTAAAGGTATTATTGAGGGTTTTAAAAAGGGAGTGGTGGTAATTTTATATGTGAAGGCGTTTTCGAGATATCGACCAAAATGTGGATTAGGGTGACCCAGAACAACATCTGTCGGGTACCGCTAATTTATTTATATATGAAATACCACGAACAGTATTCCTGCCAAGATTCCAAGGGGTTTTGATTTCGCCCTGCAGAACTTTTTAATTTTCTTCTAGGTAGGTGTCACATCCTTTTTACAAAGTTTTTTTCTAAAGTTATATTTTGCGTCAATAAACCAATCCAATTAAAATATTTCATCCCTTTTTTCGTATTTGGTATAGAATTATGGCATTCTTTTCATTTTTCGTAATTTTCGATATCGAAAAAATGGACATGGTCATAGTCGGATTTTGGCCATTTTTTATACCAATACAAAGTGAGTTCAGTTAAGTACGTGAATTGAGTTTATATCGATTTTTGCTCAAGTTTTCGTGTTAACGGCAAAGCGGAAGGACAGACGGTCGACTGTGTATAAAAACTGGGCGTGGCTTCAACCGATTTCACCCTTTTTCACAGAAAACAGTTGTCGTTCTAGAATCTAAGACCATACCAAATTTCACAAGGATTGGCAAATTTTTGTTCGACTTATGTCATTAAAAGTATCCTAGGCAAATTAACCATATCATTACTGGAGTTGAATGTTGACATAATTTACTTGTATACTGTAAAGATATTAAATTTTTTGTTAAAATTTGACTTAAAAAAAATTTTTTTTTTAAGTGGTCGTGGTCGTTCTCCGATTTTGATAATTTTTATTAAGCATACATATAGTAATAGGAGTAACGTTCCTGCCAAATTTCATAATGACATCTTCAACGACTGCCAAATTACAGCTTGCAAAATTTTAAATTATCTTCTTTTAAAAGTGGGTGGTGCCACGCCCATTGTCCAAAATTTTACTGATTTTCTATTCTGCGTCATAAGCTCAACTCACCTACCAAGTTTCATCGCTTTATACGGTAATGCATTATCGCACTTTTCCGTTTTTTCGAAATTTTCGATATGGAAAAAGTGGGCGTGGTTATAGTCCGATATCGTTCATTTTATATAACGATCTGAGATGAGTGCCCAGGAACCTACATAGCTCAAAATTTACTCAAGTTATCGTGTTAACGGACATCGATACTGATGATTTTGATATATGGAAGTCTATATCTATCTCGATTCCTTTATACCTGTACAACCAACCGTTATCCAATCAAAGTTAATATACTCTGTGAGCTCTGCTCAACTGAGTATAAAAAAAATTAAGTTAAACGGTTTTATTGAAAACAATACTTACATGAAGAAATTATAATACTAAAAGCTAGAAAATAATTAGTTAGGTCCTATGTACTAGTCATCACACTCCTCATCAAACTAGGGCATTGATCAGACAATTAAATAAAAATGTATGGCGTAGCATAACCTGATTAAGGTTCAGTTGGTCTTATATATGACTATCAATATATATAACTTCATGTAAGTATTTTTTTCAATAAAACCCTTTAACTTAAAATTTTTTTTAAATTATTTTATTTTGCAGTTTTTTTCATTTTCAAGGCTCCAAATCATTTTTTATGCATTTTTTTCGTGTTAATTGGCAAATGCAAAATTGGTAAATGCAGTTTTTTGAAAAAAAAAAAAAAACATTTCTTTTATGGAGATTTAGAAGAATTTTGGTCGAAAAATCGATTATTTTTCGCAGGCTCGAAAATTATTGTTTTGGGTATATGTAGTGGAACTTTTTTCCCTGAGCCCAAATCTTATCGAAAAATCGATGGCGCGATATAGGTTAACTTTCGTCCATACAAATCGACCCTACCCAGTATATATGCCTAGAAAAGCTTCTCAGTGAAAACTCATCGGTTTTGCAGATGCCGTTCGGAGTCGTTATAAAATATGTAGGTCCATTCCCTCCAAATTGTAGCGGAAATTATTAGGAGCACGGTGTAAATTCGAAGAGAAGAACGGCCTCAAATCTCTTCGGTGGTTATCGCACCTTAAATATATTTATTTTTTATGGCTGGCGATATACGATATATAATTTGTGATTCGGATTAGAAATGGTTAAGTTATGTTGCACAGGAGTTACTGTTCACATAACACAATGAAGATATTCAAAATATTAAAATATTAACTTTAATCACTGTGCGATACCCTTCAAGCGATTACAATCAGGCCCAAAATTTATTGGTAATGTCGCCTACTATTTTTTGGGTTTAGAAATAAAAAAAATTTATTTTAATTTTTTCAGTCTCCGTAAAGAAATCTTAAAATTAATAAATAATATTTTTGACCTTGGTATTATCATTTGAAAGGGTGAGACTGGAAAAAATTGAAAACATTATTTACAAGGGCCACTCTAATGTACATTCAAAGTTTGAGGTTAAAGTACACACAATGTGGCTTCGCGGAAAGTTTCTTGTTAGGCTATACTGCGGGTGGTGCTGGGCTGCTACTGCGGTGTACGACATACATCCAAAACCAAAAATACCCAACTTTACGTACACTCATCTTCACAGAAATATATGTGCATAGATATGAATATAAGTTACTGATGAACAAAGCAACACAAGGAACGGTTGACGGCAAATATATAGTGAATATAACATAAACCCAAACGCGAACGCGGCCAAAGGAAAAGACGTGGACGAATGCAACGATAGCATGAGGGATTACAGCCAGTGATTTATATGGGATTCTGAAGAAATATGGCCAGAATGTGTCGGCAATTTTTATTGGACATTTTAAAAAGCAAGTAAGATGTTTTCCCACGTCTCGTTCCGACTCGCTTCCCACTCGTTCCAACCCATCCCATATCCAGCAAAATAAGGCAAGCGCAACAAAGCTACATCAATTGTTGCGAGGGTTCTCGATGCTGGGGTGGTAGAAGGATGTGGTAAAAGCATAGCAGCTGTCCTCCACTTCAGAGTAGAAGAAAACTATAAGAAGCAAAATACTTTGAGCATCAAACAAACCTTCCCGCCCTTCTTTATTCTAACCGTGCTAAAAGTTGTTTCTTTACCACCCTTCAATGAAAGCGGAGAGGATTTTGTATAAATAACGCGTTTGCAGTTTTTGTGTTGTTACTTTGCATTGGTACTCGTACTTGAAGTTGTTGGAATTTTTGGCAGTTCAGTGTGAAGAAAACATTTGCAAGTCACTAGTCATTCAAGTGCCGAGTAGCTGATACGAATATTTATGAAGAGTTGCGTCTCAACAGGTTTTCCGCAATAGAGGAGGCCACAAAGGAAAGAACGCAGCTAAGTGGGAAGACCTACTATACTATCAATGTTAATAGCATGATGGGAAGTGTCAATGTATATATCTTTTGCCTTTATTTAAATATCAAATTCAAAATAAGCCAATTTCGGTAAGAGCTTACGTGAGATTTTGATAAAACAGCTGGTGCATACGCCTGCTACTTCCACATTTCTTTTTTTATCCTTACCCGCATTCGAGAAAATTTATGTAATTATT
Source organism: Eurosta solidaginis (assembly GCF_040869045.1). NCBI lineage: Eukaryota > Metazoa > Arthropoda > Insecta > Diptera > Tephritidae > Eurosta > Eurosta solidaginis. The sequence goes on from NC_090319.1 coordinate 241,550,921, forward strand.
CACACTACAATGCCAATTGCCGATTTGCTATATTAATATATGGATGTCTGTGACCAGGGCCGGTTGCTAGATTTTACAGTCTCATTTAGTGGATGGATCATTACGCGTAATAAGATTCTTGCAAATTCATAACTTTTTCTCTGGATACCCACTTCAATATTGGATCTATCAGTCGTAAATGGATGACCGTTTTTTGATATAGTATCCATATTTGTAGAGGATCCAGCGATACATCACCTTTAAGGTTTCACAAATATAATTAAGTTCGATTTAAAATTAAATAAATTGAATTGATAATTTAGATGAAGCTGCAGTAAATAATTATAAAAGAAATTACGGAATGGAAGGGACGGAATGAATTACTGTAAAAATAAATGTTGAATCATAATCCAAGCGCACAATGGCTTATCACTCTTAATTTATTTTACCGCCATTTCATATGATTCAACCATTTATTTTTTATTAATTTATTTTATATTAATTTCAACTAGGGGGTGTTATATCGTAACAAAAGAGATAATTGCTTGCAACATTGCAAATTTGAAAGGCATTTTAATAAAATCCAGTGGGAATAGTGCGAATATTTTGATACATGGAATATTCAAGTAATCATCACCATACGTCACTGACACACTGTCTCAACCAACCTAGTGGAGGGCACCAACTTCAACTGCTTCCCAAATACGGGTGTCGATAAGGAAACATTCCTTCTCCATGCGCATAACATGACCTAGCCAGCGAAGCCATGTGATTGTATTTGTTGAATTATATGAAGGTCATACAGCTTATCATTATACTCCTTCCGGTGCTTGCGAACCGCAACACAGGCAGGACCGTACCTTTTCGGAGACCTTTTCTCTCGGAATTTATAATGAGAGGCGTATAGGAATTAATTTTTTTGAAAATAGAGAATTTAAGTTTACAATTCATTATTTATTTCTAAGCTAGCATTACTTTATCTGTTAGTGCTGGTTACCGTATAGATGAAGTCTTTCGAATTGTGGAATTTATTTCTGCACCAGTAACATTGCTTTTCGCTTCTATGTCCATGCCAGAGGAGGCAGAACTTACAATACTTTTGTAAAGAGTTGCTATATCAACATCATCAGCAATCGCCAGCAAGCGTACACTGTTTAATAGATTGTACCTACCACCACGGTTGAGAATTAGGTTAGGTTAGGTTAGGTTAGGTGGCAGCTGCCCTGATAAGGATAGCTCACTTGGACAACACCAAGGTCCGCTGTGATACCACAAAAACCAAAAATAGAGGTGACTTAGATCTAGCTACTTAGAGATTCGTTGGGTAGCAACGATAAAGCTCCGAATGATACCGATCTCAACTTTGGATAAATCCCCGGGAGATCCAACTGATTCGCGACCGAAGTACTTTTGCCTAGTTCTGGCAAAAGCTGGGCAATCAAGCATAAAGTGATTTGGTGACTCCACCTCATAATCCTCCATACAGCTGCAGCAGGATGGAGTCTCCAGTATATTGAGACGTACCGCATGGATACCCATGGGACAGTGCCCTGTAAAAACCCCAATGACCATTGATAGGTGAGTCTTAGTAAACCCAGTTATTTCAGCAGACCTCCTGCCATCCTCTTTCGGCTAGAAAGATCTTGCTGCCCTGCAAGACGTTGTGTCCGCCCAACGTTTTCTGAGCTGACTTGAGGCCTACCTATGGAGGAGCAATCCACAGGAGGCCAGCGGAATTCCGAAATCCCTACAGCCATCTTAATCCGGCTCAGTTGTACCGATACGGGCTAAGAGATCCGTTTGACAGTTACCCGGGATATCACAATGGCCCGGGACCCAGATAATCTTAATTGTAAAATAATTCGATGCAATCGCAGGTGAGGTCAGGCAGTCCCAGACCACCCTCGATCGCACTGTAGTTGAGCTCAAGGCCTTGGTAGCCGCTTGGCTATCAGAGTAGATGTTAAATTCCCTAACCGTAGTAGCACTGGATAGCATTCCATCCACCGCATCCTTAATCGCAGCAACTGCCGCTTGGAATACACTGCAATGATCAGCCAACTTAAACTTGCGGCTTACATTTAGCTCTTGACAAAAGACCGCCCCTCCTCCAACCTTCCCGTCCAGCTTCGACACATCCGGGAACAAGTTAACCGGTCCCATGCCCCACATAATTCCTCTTCCCCACTCCTCTCTCGGTGGAATGACTGGGGTGAAAGTTGTATAGGGAGCAGTTATCGGCATACAATAATCCGTTCTGTCCGGGATAAAGTCGAAACTGGTAATAAGGCTAGAGTGACCGGAGTCAGAAAGCCCACCTTTCCCGCAATATCTACTGGATATATGTTCAGCATGACGTTCAGTGCCAAGGTAGGTGTTGTTGTGAGAGCGCCACTGATACCAATCAGCGCCGTCCATTGCACGGACATTAACATTTTGGAGGTGCTCGCCATGCCCAGAGCTTTCCACCAGACCAGCACCCCATATAGCAGAATCGGTTTGACCACCATCTCATAAAGCCAGTGTACTACTCCTGGCGATATTCCCCATCTCTTTCCGATAGCCACTCTGCAGCAGTGCAAGGCAACGGCGGCCTTCCTGGTCCGATCTTCCACATTGGGTCTCCAGGACAGTTTCTTGTCCAAAATAATCCCCAAATATTTAACCCTATCAGAAAGTACCAACGATACCCCTCCAATCGAGGGAGTTCTGAAATCGGGCAACTTATATCTCCTTGTAAAACGAACCAATTCCGTTTTTCCCGTGTTGACCGCCAATCCACATGATTCAGCCCACCTAGCCACAGTATCCAAATAGCCCTGCAGAACATAGACAGGGTGCCAAGAAATTTTCCTCTGACTAGGAGGTCATCTGCATAGGCAACCACCATTGGCTTCCAGCTCCACAAGAAGCTCGTTGACTACCACAATCCAGAGCAGATGAGATAGGACATCCCCCTGTGGCGTGCCCCTGCACACCTTCCTCTTAATTATGGCCCCTCCCCACTCCGCTGCGACAATTCTGCCGCATAGAAGTTTTCTAATAAATTCAACCGGAGCCGCCTCGACTCCTAAACCCACCAGAGCTCCTTCGATTGCCCTAGGGACCCCTCTATTTGCTTTACAATCGAATGGAGAGCCGTTTCCGTCGATCTGCCCTTGCAGTACGCATGCTATGAAGCCGACAGTAACTCCCGAGGTATCCTTTCCCGTAGGTATAGGTCAATCAAGCACTCAAACGTCTTAAGAAGAAACGATTATATAGTATTAGGGTGTACTACGCAGAAAGACATCACTGTGGCCGTATTTGTAAAATAAATAAAAAGAGGTGAATGAAAAAGGTCCATTTTCCTCGTTGGTAATATTTAAAAATTTTTCATTCGTTGGAACAATTTAAAGCATCTGGTACCACCAAGCAAGCAGTGAATTAGATAAAATGCTTGTGTTCGCGGAAAGTAAACAAATAAATCATTTAATTTTACAATAAAACGCAAATTTAAACAATTGAAAATAGTTGATTGTGGTTTTATAAACATTATAAAGTGTACTTATTAGGGCGGGTCGATTTAAAAATCGCTCACTTTAAAAGGGGGTTGTAAAAACGCTAATTTCTAATAATTTTTTTAATTTCTTTTCTATTACTAAGTTAAATTAATTTTTTCATTTACATATGTTCTGACTAAATAAATTTCTAAATAGAAAAATAAACTCCAAAAAGAAAAAACATAGGCATTTCAGTGTGGGAATTTTCAAAGTTTGCCCCTACGACCCAAAGGGGGGGACATCAGAATTCGTTCTAGAGGTATGGTTCCTTCGGCAAAGTTTCTTATTTTGATCCCCGAAGAGATCTAAGGCTGAATTTGCGTCGTGCTCCTCTTGATTTTACCTACAAATTGGCCGGACGGGACCTACATGTTCTATGCCGACTCCGAACGGCATCTGCTAGGCAGACGAGTTTTCACTGAGAGCTTTTCATGGCAGAAATACACCCGGAGCGCTTGCCAAACACTGCCGAGGGGCGACCCCGCTTAGAAAAATTTTCTTCTAATTGGATAACCTTATTTCTAAAATTTTGATGTTGCTTTGCGCGGGGTGTGAACCCAGAGCATACGGTGTGGTAGGCGGAGCACGCTACCATCACGCCACGGTGGCCGCAATAAAGTAAGTCCAAATAAAAATGAAATAACTCCCAATCTCAAAAAATTATGGAATAACTCCCAAAGAAATTTTATTGGGGATTATTTCATTTGGGAGTTATTTCATTATGAAATAATTACCAGCAAAAATTATCAAATAAGTCCCAATGAATTGGGAGCTATTTCATAATGAAATAAGTCCCAATTTGTATGGAAAATATTTGGGCGCTATTTCATTTTTTTGTTGGGAGTTATTGCATTTGGGAGTTATTTCACTGCACTTAAGTTTTCAATGGACAGGACAGTTGTAAGGCGCTATTGCTTGCCGAGATGAAGTTTTCCGCCAGAACGTCTATCTCAAATTAGGTAGGCGCCGCAGGCAACAGCTCTCCCAGCTTCCTACAATAAAAGTCCCAATTAGTACTTTTGGGGTTCCTAAAAGATATTTTACCGGGACGTTCTTCGTTCACCGAGAACTGAATATATCGGTGATCAGAGAAGGAGTGCTCGTTGAGAATCCTGCAGCCAGATTTCCGACTTTCCAGTTCTCTACTAACCAGGACCTCCTCCCTTACCGCAGTAATAAAAGTCGGGTTATTCCCCCTATTACATATACAAAGCCCTTCATCTACAATAAAAGTAAATAAAGACTGACTCTAGTGTTGGTATCCGAGCTTCCCCAGATGATACGGTGGGATTAGCGTCGGCACCGATGATCACGCCAACACCTCTCCGCCTTGCTTCAGCGGTGATTTTGCCCAGTATCGCAGGTGGTGGTCCCGCTACGTCCCCATGGGGCATGTACGCTGAGACCACCCACATTTCATTACTGCCTCGCTCGAGGCAGACCGTGGTTACGCCAACGTTGCTGAAATTGGAGAGAATAAAAGCTTTAATCTCTATTTTAACAAGCACACAGGATCTATCCCTACCTGCCTCCCCATGCACCAAGGTGTTGAATTTTCCAGTGCTTAATCAAGAAATCTTTCTGCAGTTACTACTCAGACACGGCTCCTGGACAAGGACTATATCCACTCCGCCTTTTTCGAGACAGAGCACCAAATTTGCGGAAGTCGCTCAAGAGTGCTGAAGATTGATTTGACGGATTTCCATCAAAACCGATCTTCTTCCGCACCCAAAACTTGACGGATTCGTGTTAGTATTGTCCATTCTAAAAAGTCCCCCCTCAAGGCCGCTATCCGGAGCCGATTGTGTAGTCACCCTTCATCGGTCTCGTGCTTATCTATGCTACGCACGGAGGCCACGAGAGGGCTGACGCATTACGTCATGGGTAATTCGTTCAGAGCCAGTCCGGACGCAAAGCGGGAAAATTTTCAACCGCACCTACACCACCAACTTAACGGCGACGGAGCCGGAACGTACCTTGAGGCCCGCCACGATTTTAACGGGACGTGGGAAGGTGCAGCATTAGCCTAACAGCCATTTCAGTAAGGTTTCACCCCGACCTACTAAGGTGGCAGAATACCGCACCTACCAGCCCAAAGTCATCAAGTCCATAACAGAGTCAAAATCAAAATCCTTAACAGTCCAGTTCGTCATCGTTGTGTACCGATCTTGACCCTTAACAGGGTCCTCCCTCCCCTGTGCTCGGTACAATGACTCATGGCTGCGGGTTTTATCGATATGTCCTCTCTACATCCGCCATTATCAGTAGAAGCAGGGGCACCTCGTGCAGGACGTGATAACTAATCACGTGTGACAATTCGTCACTATGGCCGGTCTAAGACTGGTACCAGTCCCTAATCCAGAGCCTGGAATCACGTATGATATCCAATCCAAGTATCTTAAGCCCCACGGTTTGGAATTGCTACTAGAATAAAGTTCTCCAGCATCAGATTTAAGAAATCGCACAATAGGAGTCGCTTTGTCTATAGCCTCACTTGGCTTCGAATGGATCGAAATTCGAAGAGGAGAATCGAAAATAAAAATAAAGACCACCCTTATACTCTTTACATTTCTTAGGAAGGGTAGGGAGGAGGAATGGAGGGATCAAAATTAAACTTAATATAGCCAAGGTTTCAACCCCCATTATTGCCATCAAGTATTTTGTTGGGAGTGATTAGTACTTATAATGCTTAAGCTCGCCTTGATGTGAAAAAAAGCTAGGATTCCAACTCCTAACCTTAAACTTGATGATTATCCTCATATACTGAGGTAATCCTCCAAATAATACTCATGTGAGATTAAACTCAAGGGGCGGAGAGGTGTAGAAATCTTTTTAAGTGGAAAAAGCTTACCCAGGGGTGGTCAGGGGGATTATTTCACATGCGGTTCAAGCACCCCATTAGTTCCAGTCGCTTCCGGCCAATAACCCTCTGGGTAGCCGCTGAATATCCTTTTAGTGGTGAGCTTATGTGAGAAGGCAACAATTGGGCTAGACCTCTCCGACACAATCTTTTTAAAGAATTCGCTAAAGTTTTATCGCCGAAGGCTATGGGTATTTTATCATTGTGTTTTGATGGATTGCACAAGGATTTGGGGGTTGAATTCAACTTACCGGCACCCGCAGAGAGGTTTCAGTTCCATAGATGCTCCTCCAATTTGGCACATTTGTGTTCATTTATCATCCGCATAACATCAAAGTTGAGACTCCTAGTTGTCCCGCCAAGTCACGTTCTCTTGCTAAGTTTGCAGCTTCAGCCGGGAAATGCGGTATGATTTCAGGTATTCTAACGGCCGGAATAAGGCGAGCAGTAGCTGAAGCGATGGATGACCTTGCGGAACACACGCTCGCCTTGCGGGACATCAGTCGGAATTTGGAGAGCAGCAAAAGATTGATTTGTGAATGTTGTGTAGCCCTCCCAGTTAGCTTTTTTCAAATAAATAAAAGTTCACTTTTCAGAGGTGATAAAATTAGCAGGTCGCTGTATTGAAAGGAGTATGAGCATGTGAGTGGTGCCACGCCCATATTCCAAAATTGTTTGGAATTTAGGTTTAGTGTACATTGGTCCAACATCCAGCAATGTTCTGGATATTACATTGAGCTCCGAGCGTGATATATCAAGGTATGATTGGATGGTTCTTGATAGACCATCCTTCTCCGACCATGCGTATATAAGCTTCAGCATCCCACTAAAGAGCGTAGAGAAGGGAGGAACCTTTAGAAACCCTAGGGCAACGAATTGGACTAAATTCCAGAAACATGTAGAAACAAAACTGGGACAACCCAAACAGGTTGCTAATGTAGAGGAACTGGAGGAGTCGAATGAATTCCTAACAAGGACGCTTATGACTGCGTATAACAAAGCTTGCCCTCTAAGAAGATTCAGAGGAAAAGCAAAGCCGCTATGGTGGAGCAATGAGCTGAGTCTTCTAAGAAGACAGGTAAAAGAAATGTTTAAACTCGCAAAGACCGCGGAAAGCGAAGCGTTCGGGACGAGTACAGGGATCTACTGAGGATTTACAAGCGTGAAATTACCAGGGCGAAGAGAAACTCATGGAAAAGTTTCTGTACGGACATAGAGTGCTCCAGTGAAACAGCACGGTTGAAAAAAGTCCTAGCAAAGGGAAACACAGTCCAGGGACTAATAAAGAAAGAGAACGGGGAATGGTCACGTGATAGTGAGGAATCCCTTGAGGTGCTCCTCGATACACATTTCCCATCGGGAGACGGTTTAGAAGAACCAGCAGACATCACTCACACTTCGATCACGGAGCTAGTGGTGCCGGGCTTGGTGACCGATACCAAGGTCGAGTTGGCAGTGAACACGTTTTCTAAGTTGAAATCGCCGGGCCCAGATGGTATATTCTCGGCCATGCTACAAGTCTCAAGTAGGGCGGTCGTGGAATGGCTTAAAATAATATTCGATGGGTGCATAAGACTGAATCATGTACCGCACTCTTGGAGAACTGCTCGTGTAGCTTTTCTACCAAAGGCGAGGAAGATCGGTGACATGTATCCCAAAGACTATAGACCCATTAGCTTAACATCATTTCTGCTCAAAACCTTAGAGAGGCTGATAGATGTGTACATAAAGTCCAACGTGGATGAAAAGCTGCTCTCCACAACACAACATGCGTACACCAAAGGCAAGTCGGTAGACACCGCATTGCATAGGGTGGTAATAAGCATAGAGAAATCCCTGGAATGTAAGGAGTATGCTCTAGGAGTCTTCTTGGACATTGCCGGGGCTTTCAATAATGTTGCAAAATGGGCGATTATGGATAGTCTTAATTACATTAAAGTACATCCTGCCTTAATCAGATGGATCGACTGCATGTTAAATTGCAGAAAGATTACATCACAATGGGGATTGCACGAGGCCACGAAATCAGTGGACAGGGGCACGCCGCAGGGAGGGGTGCTATCACCTCTGCTGTGGACACTGGTCATCAACCAACTGCTCAGGCAATTCGATGAGGGACCCGTAAAACTTACGGCTTACGCAGATGACGTTGCAATTGTCATAAGTGGAAAATGCCTTCCAACGATTAGTTCTTTGATGGATCGGGCGCTGCGGGATATTCATACCTGGGCATCTAATGTCGGGCTGAAAGTCAATGCGGAGAAGACGGATATGGTCTTGTTTACAAAGAGATATAAGGTCCCAAATTGGATCAGGCCTAAGTTAGGAGCGGTGACCTTACAGGAGAAACCTTGCACAAAATATCTAGGAATCATCCTAGACAGTAAGCTGTCATGGAAGCTCAACGTGGAGGAGAGGGTCAAGAAGGCCTCAACGGCACTCTATGCATGTAAAAGAATGCTGGGGTGTACGTGGGGCCTATCGCCCTATCTTTCTCATTGGGTTTTTACAGCGATTGTAAGCCCTATTCTATACTATGGAGTTCTTGTTTGGTGGAAAGCCACACAAAAAACAACATACCTCAAAAAATTAGGGGGGTATGCAGACTATCGATGCTTTGCATTACGGGAGCCCTGAAAACAACCCCGACGGCTGCACTGTATGCCATTCTGCACATTCCACCTGTAGACCTGGTAGCAAAGAACAAAGCATTAACGACCGCAACCAGGCTCGATGCTTCGGGGCAGCTTGAGCGCCGACCATATGGCCATAGTAGTATAGCGTCATCAGTCACAAGACGAACAGACTACATGATTCCCTACCTGCACATTGAGGGAGATCTTAAGGCCACAATAGAGGTGGACGGTTGGTGCAAGGGTGCGCAAATGGCGGACGAGGCGATACATGTGTACACCGATGGTTCCAAAATAGTGGAAGGAGTAGGGTCTGCGGTATACTGGGCTGATCCGGAAATAAGCAGATCCTACAGGCTGCCGGATTACTATAGCGTTTTCCAAGCGGAAATATTAGCCGTAACCAAAGCAGTAGAAACCCTGGAAGAGAATAGCTTAAGCTGCAACCGTGTTAACTTTTATATTGACAGTCAGGTAGCAATTAAGGCAATAATCTCGCATAGCACAGCATCTAAATGCGTGTTAGAGTGTAAGCAGTCTCTGGAGAGAATCGGGACAGGGAGAAGCCTACATCTATATTGGGTCCCAGAGCATATGGGAATAGATGGGAATGAAAAAGCGGACGAATTAGCTAAAAAGGGCGCATCCCTTGAAGCTTGCTCCGTAGACGTCCCAATTAGATTGGGCGAGATTAAGCGAAGGCGAGAGGTGCACATGATCGACCAAGCAGGAAAGGCGTAGGTTCAAGCGCGGGGCTGTAAAGTGTCGAAGATTATGTGTAGGTCTTACAACTTTAGACTAACACAGTTGCTTCTATCATTAAAAAGAGAGGACTGTAGACTCATGACGGGTATTCTGACTGGACACTGCCTTCTGGCGTCACATGCCTTTAAATTAGGCTTGGTCAGTGATAGCAGGTGTAGGAAGTGCGGGTTGGATGAGGAAACGATCGAGCACGTTCTGCGCTCGTGCCCTGCACTTGCCAGGCTAAGACTCCAGCTATTAGGAGTGATACAGCTGTCAGATCTAGAAGCAGCAAGTGGCTTAAGTCCTAGGAAGCTTCTAGTATTTGCCAAGAGGACGGAGTTATTTTATAACATAGGTCCTGGTTTTTGATAGGGTTTTTCAGTTTGGTCGTTAAAACAAACTTCTGGTAACACTACGGACTCAATCAGTCTATGTGAGGTCCTCATGGACCGGCCAGTTCAACCTACCTAGGTTTAGCGTCATAAAACCAATCCACCTCCCAAATTTAATTAGCTTGGCGGTATTCGTTTTTTAATTATCTCAGTTTTCTAAATTTTCGATGTCGAGAAAGTGGGCGTGTTTATCATCCGATTCCAAATACCAAATTTGGTGAAGATATCTCAATATTTGCTCAAGTTATCGTAATGGACGGACGGATGGACATGGCTTCATCAAATTTTTTTTCGATACTGATGTTATTGATATATGGAAATTTATATCTATATTAATTCCTATATACTTGTTATCCAATTAAAGTTATAATACCCTGTGTGCAGTGCAGCTGGGTATAAAAGGTCTTGTTTTAGTGGCTAGATATTTCTATCGGTTATCAAACCCTTTACTTGAAAGGTTTTTCTCACTAACTTGACGGAGAGTAAGAATTCGTGTGAAGCAAGCCTGGCTCAATTGAGCTATGGCGCTGCTGGGCTTCTCAATACAACATCATGAAACTCACATACATACATCGCTTTCCAATGAACAGTGATCCAGATCCCGATAGAAATTCAATATGTAAATGCAACAACAATGTAATCAATACATGTCCATGGGTTGGGAGTAAAACCAACAAAAACCGAAGTTGTCCTGCTCAGGACAAAGACAAATGTACCCTCCTTTAACTTACCGAGGCTAAACGGTACAACGTTAAACCTATCTTCAGAAGCCAAATATCTTTCCATTAAACTCGATTCCAAATTAAGCTGGAAAAGAAACTTTGAGGTGAGATCAAATATGCGTTAGGATGCCCTTATACCCAAAGTGTTTTAGCATCGGCATAGCTATTCCGTCTGGGCCTATCGATTTAAAAGGCTCGGTCCTTTTAATGGCTTCTTTAATCTGCAGAAGCAACGGTGAGGTGGTATTTGCACGTGTTTGTGCATATATGCCCGTTGATTTGTACGTATTCTAGCCTTTGTGAAGTATGTATTGCAAATTGCCGGCATATTAGCGCATTTCATCGAGTTCGATAGACAAAATCCAAATGAAATACTAATTAGTATGAATAACACCACAAAATTCTAGTCAGTAAACTATTAAAATCTGACTAATATGAATAAACTCGAAAATTTCTAATCAATGAACTATTCAAACATCAACTAGTATGAATAGCTCCACAAATCTAGTCAATGAACTATAATGTTTGCTGACTACTTTGGCTTTTGACTGCAGAGAAAGGACAATTGAATTGACCAAAGGCCAATCTTATTTTGAAAATTCATTTTGACCTTGTAAAAACTTAGCATAACGATTTATAGTTTGAAGAGCATGGCGAATAAAATAATTCATATAAATTATGTATTTATTTATTTATTTATTACGACTCTATTGAGTCTAGATCAAAACAAATTTCTTACAGAGTAGGTTTAAAGCTAATTACAAGTAACTTAAGCCTGTAAGAACTCAAGGGATAAAGCATATCTCTCATTTAAAGCGTGCCCAATATCACGATCTATGTTGTATAAAAAAATCTTTGTGATCAGTTAAAAATTTATCACGTCTATAAAAATGAAAATTTGTCTTTATGTGCGCAACATATGGCAGTTGAAATCTTTGCATTGCTCTCCTGGAAAATTGTGTTTTTTGAATTATGGCACTATTGAAGTAAATGAGCGATATGCTTTCATTCATTCATAATAAGTTTTAAAAGTAAATGGAAACAAAAGTAAAACATAAATAAGGAGGGGAAAATATTTATAAATTCAGAGAAAGAGAAAAAAAATTTATAAATACGAGATAAACTCTTTGCTATAATCTAAGAAGTAAAAATAATTTTACAATATTCAAAAAAATGTCTTTTAAATTTAGTTATGCTATTGCAGTGTTTAATGTTATTAGGTAATTCATTAAAACATTTTAGCCCTTTGTTTGTAATAAAGATTACATTTATCTGACTAACATCTGAACGCATGTAATTTAAAATCATTTCTTCTACGAGTGTCTATGTTGTGTATATCATTGCCATACTTTATATTGACCCTTAAGTATTCTGATAGGTTACCATCTAATATGTTTTTAACAAATATCAGTGTGTAATAAAAGTGCTATTTTTTAACACTTAACCAGTTAAGAGCCGACAACATGTCCCTGATAGGCGTGTCATAGCGCTTACGAAGAATGAATCTCATTGCTCGATGTTGTTGCTTTTGCAATTTATACATTTGGCTGTCATTCATTATAAAAAATATGGTTGTGCAATAATTTAAAAGAGGTTCAATTATTGCTCTGTATACCATTATTTTGTACTTCCTCTTTAGAAATTAGCAAGTACGTTGCATAAATATACCTTTGTTGCAATTTTGCTGACGGTGTAATCGGCATTATCATGTGATATCATTTATTTACATATATGTAAGTAAGCTATTCTTATCGGAACCCGCCTTAGGATGCAGAAGAAGAGGGCGATCCCATCCGCTGGAAGGACCGGGTGGAAAGCGTTTTAAGTTCCCTTCGTGTTCTCAATTGTCGCCAGTTGCCCCAGCGACTAGCGCTATTTGTGGACGGCTAAAACCATTTAGATGTTAAGCGCCGATTAAGTAGAAGAATACTAGTTTGCCAAAAATCCCACCTAGTTCGAGTTCCGTCTTTTTGCCATATTAGCAACTGGAATTTTTAACACAGCGATGTCCTACGAAATATCAATTACTAGCCTCCGCATCAGCATCATACCAGTTAATATACTAGTCGGAGTTGCATTACCACTGAATATGACTCCAGTTTTAGATTTGAATTCGCGAAAGCTAGTTTTAATAAACTTAACCAAATTTTATCTACAGTAGTTTGGTCCAAATACGGTGCAGATATTGACAAAAACGTTTCTGACTTCAATACCATAATTCACGCTATTCTAGAAAGACACGTACCTAAACGTAAACGTGTTTCAACTGAACTAATCCAAATATGGATCACCAAAGGGCTGAAATCTTTAAAAAATAAAAAATCGTGCTCCTTCAAGCTGTGCAAGAAGACGGGTTCACACACCGACTACTTCAAGTACTCTATATTGTGTCATAAATATCTTGAATTAAATAAAAAGTGTTACAATACCTATCTCTGTACTAGAGGTTTACGCCGACCACATTATCGGCGGCGGCGTAGGCGGCGCGCCGGCGTAGGCCGGTGTTCTTACTATAAAATGCTTTATTTTTCTATTTAAAAAAAAATATTTAGGAAAGGTTTTGTTTGTATGTATTTAATGAAATCAGCGTTTTGGCCATTTCGGAAAGATCCGGGGTTTTTGTCTCAAAATCTCGCAGATCGTTCAAAAATTTTCAGGAGTAGCTCCTTGCGGAGGGATTGTCCCTCGTTCACTTACTCCAGATAGGTTTCGAATTTAACCCCGGTCTTTGGAATTGGTACTGCTGCGTCTGCTGAAAAGAAAAGAGATACATAAAATGGGCACACTTTTGTCTGTATATCTCGTGCAACGCGTAATTTCACTTGGGGTTAACTCCTAATAATCTTCGCGAATACAATTTCTTTAAATAATTTGTGCCTACTTGGCGGTTATGCACAAAGGCGAATGACGGTTGCTATTAATGGTCTATTAATACTCATGACTTTCGTGGCACAGGGCACCTCCAGTTTTTACGGCTGTTTTTAAGAGCTACAATTCCCGATGAGCGAATAGTAGCAATCCCTACCGCCAGTCGCTACCACACCTTCTGGCCCTCACACCATATGCCAGAACAGAAGCTATAGGACTGCAACTTCGAACTCTTACCTTCGTCGACATCACTTTACTAGAAGCTCTATATGTAACTCCGAAGACTTTCTAACGGATGTTTTTTGTCGCGCTATGCTGCCGAGCTACACCAGAGAAGCACCTTGAAACGTTAGGGAGTGGCTATTCGGCCAAGGATGCCGCCCTTGAAATCAAAAGCAGTCTAAGTGGATGTCATTGCGTAACTTATGGGTGAAAATCGTATAATCGTCGGCGCGTCTATATAATTAAAATTTTAAAAGGACCCTGGATAAAATTTTTTAAATGTAGACCAAAGTTTGCAGACGTTTGTGTTCACAACATTGATTTCAATAGTTTTAGTTAAATCAAAACATTATTTTAGAATAAAGTTCGACCGATTTTAAGTTGAAAGATGTTAACTGCTATTTTCCGGCCTTATGATATAAGAGCTCATTATGGATGACCGCGTAGCTTCAGTTTTCAGACTAGTTCGATATCCACCACATTAGGGTAGTAGCACACACGGTCATTAGTTCGACTATCTTGGAAAAGTGAAGGACAAAGCCTCACCTGGTAAATATACATATGTGCCTACGTATTCACATTTGTAAAAGGAGCCGTAACGTGTAGGTGATATTTAAACGTGGGTGATGGGCTATAATCAATGCGATTCACTCCAAGGGACTAGTTTTGGAAAGGGCCGCCAACATTAGGAAATGTCAAACCGGGAGACTTGGGGGTTGAAGATGAAGTGTGAAAATCAAATTTACATTTCAGACGATTTTTTATAGCTTCGCAAATAAACAAAAGATGCTTGAATGTAAGCCCCAGTGATTTTTCAAACCCTTCTCATACGTACATATATCCTCAACTTGGCGGCCACCGTGGTGTGATGGTAACATGCTCCGCCTTCCACATCGTATGCCCTGGGTTCGCACGCCGGGCAAAGCAACATCAAAATTTTAGAAATAAGGTTTTTCAATTAGAATACAATTTTTCTAAGCGGGGTCACCCTTCGGCAGTGTTTGGGCAAGCGCTCCGAGTGTATTTCTGCTATGAAAAGCTCTCAGTGAAAACTCATCTGCCTTGCAGATGCCGTTCGGAGTCGGCATAAAACATGTAGGTCCCGTCCGGCCAATTTGTAGGCAAAATCAAGAGGAGCACGACGCAAATTGAAAGAGAAGCTCGGCCTTAGATCTCTTCGGAGGTTATCGCGCCTTACATTTTTTTTTTTAATTTTTTTTTAAGTATGAGGTAAGAATCATTTCAAAGGAGTGTTTATGCCCTTAGAACCTACTAAAGGATTTTGCATCACTGATTTCGCTTATTCTTTCAGCCAATCGCAATTTAATTTTTTTTAAATCGGCACCTTTTTTGGGTTATTTTATTTGAATTCATTGTTTATTATTAATTTTTTTTTAAAAAATATGCAAACTGATCATATGAATTTATTATATAACTTTTCTTTTAGTGTTTTGTTTTAATAACTTGGTGAATTGGGTGATGCAGCGTCCGTGTTAAGCTGACATCGAAAGCGCCTGTTTTTTTAAAAAACTTTTGAACAGTTAGAAAGAGTTAAATTTCGCATTTTGTTTCTTATGACTGGCAGTGATGCGCATCCGTTGATACCACTTTCGACCATATCCGACCAATTTTAGACATGAGTAGAAAGAATAGTAACGCACCGGACGCCGCCGCCGCCGCCCAGCCGCGCCGATACTTTTGACATTCGGCGGTGGCGTGCGAAAAACGACAAAAGTCGGCGGCGGTGGTGGCGTATATCTCTACACTGTATGACGAAAAAGAAAATAATTTGCAATCCGTTCTATGATTTCGTAAACCCTAAACGTAGGTTTAAAGTGTTTCCTTCTGGTATGAAATACCCGTGATGATTTCGCTAGCGACGATCAAGGTATTGCTAACTTCTCTGCACATATCTCCAGAGGAGGCTTTTTCACATTTAATGTCTTTGAAGGAATCTTACAAATACGGGCCTGACCTAATTCCCACATGTTTTCTTAAAAAATGCGTTGAACACATTTATCAGCCCCTGATTTATTCAATATGTCCCTAAAATATGGTGTTTCAGCTAACATTTTCCTTTTCTGCGTAGATTGTAGGTTCCCAACACGGTTTCTGTTACTATTACCAACCAACTTGAATTCACCGCCTACCACACCGAATGCCCTGGGTTCACACCTCGGGCAAAGCAACACCAAAATTATAGGAATAAGGTTTTTCAATTAGAAGAAAATTTTTCTAAGCGGGGTCGCCCCTCGGCAGTGTTTGGCAAGCACTCCGAGTGTATTTGTGTCATGAAAAGCTCTCAGTGAAAACTCATCTGCCTGTTAGATGCCGTTCGGAGTCGGCATAAAACAAGTAGGTCCCGTCCCGCCAATTTGTAGGAAAAATTAAAAAAGTAGCACGACGGAAATTAGAAGAGAACTTCGACCTAAAATCCGTTCGGAGCATAGGTATCGCGCCTTACATTTATTTATTTATTGATTTTTTTTTTTTGATAAAGTTTCCAACTCCGTGCTTATCCAAAAGCTTGTTCGAATCAACCTGGTAATTCTTAAAAATACTCTTTCAACTGTCATTAATGTTCCCACAAGGCGGTCCAATTCTGTTCTTGCTATTTATTAATGATATCTGTACCACAATAAAATATTCCAAAATTTTATGTATGCTGATGATGTAAAACTTTCATGATTTGAAATAAATGTAAATTCAAGTGCCTTTCTCGAAGATATTTGCCAGCAGCCTCTTACGTAACTAATAATTTTTGTCTTGTATCAGTAAATTATTTTGTGGACTTGGGAGTCACGATGGGTGCTAAACTTAGTAGCTTAGCTAGAGATGTTCTATCATTCGAGAAACGATGGTATAAAGAATTTAATGACCCTTATGTAACTAACTAAAGCTCTTTTTACTATATTAGATAGACCGCTACTAGAATGCGGATCAATAGTCTGGAATCAGCGATATCAAGTTCATGACTAGAGTCAATACAGAAGTCTTTCTACTTTTCTCTTTAGGGAATTTTCATTGGGTCTCTGCGTAGAATATTCCATCTTATACTAGTCGGGTAAAGCACCTCTCGCAAGTGGTAGAGAAATGCTAGACGTATTATTCATGGCTAAACTACTGAATGGACTAATTTCTAGCCCCTTTCTTTTCAACGAAGTAAGCTTCAATGTCCCATCACGAGTGTCAAGACATTAAAAACCTCTTCTTTTGAGGCAGAGCAGAACTAATTTCGAATTAAATGAACCTTTTCGGTGTTTGTGTCATGATTTTAACTCTCATTCGAACTCATTTGACATAACGGATTCCTATCCTATCTTAACTCGTAACAAAATAAAAAAATTAAAAAAAAAGCTTTATATACTCAAAATGTTCACTTATTTAACAATGTAAAAATAAAATAAAAATAAATGTAAGGCGCGATAACCTCCGAAGAGATCTAAGGCCGAGCTTCTCTTCCAATTTGCGTCGTGCTCCTCTTGATTTTCCCTACAAATTGGCCGGACGGGATCTACATGTTTTATTCCGACTCCGAACGGCATCTGCAAGGCAGATGAGTTTTCACTGAGAGCTTTTCATGGAAGAAATACACCCGGAGTGCTTGCCAAACACTGCCGAGGGGCGACCCCGCTTAGAAAAATTGTCTTCTAATTTTAAAACCTTATTTCTAAAATTTTAATGTTGCTTTGCCCGGGGTGCGAACCCAGGGCATACGGTGTGGTATATAATACTCAGCTGATGATTTTTATTCTGTAGATGAGCAGTTTTAGATCTCGACGCTTAACAAGCTTCCGCCTATCAGAAACTCGGCAAAAACAAAATCCGTGCGTCATGCGGATGCGCCCTTCGTGTCGGTTGGGCGGGCTTTGGAGGGTAATTATCTGTTGGGTTTATTATTTTTATTATTATATGCATCAGAGTTGTACCAATTGTCATACTAGTTAGCTTAGGGAAGACCCATACCCTTTTGCATGGTACTCAGTCCATGAATTAGGGTTTAATCAGTTGACATATTAATCGATCAAAGTATCAGCTGAATGCATTTTGAATACTAGTCGGCACATACAGCAGCATTATTAGTTTATGTTACGGTAGTCCTACTCGTATTCAAAAATCTCGCGAAAATTGCCAAATTGACTAAAACTTCAATCATACTGCCAAGTCAATCATAAAATATGAATAAGCCCACAAAATGGTAATCAATGAACTAGAATGTTTGTTAAGCACTTTGGTTTTTGACTGCAGTTCGGAAATGGAAGCCTAAATCAATCAGGAAAAGCTCTGTTACATCGCTAATTTGTGATGAGTTGATTTGAAATTGGTCCTACCAAATGGCGACCCCACATGGTTTTACAGACTCTGGTAAGGCAGATGAATTTTTCCTGAAAAGCTTTTTATGACAGAGCCCCATACGAATGGCGTGCCAATTAAATTATTGAATAATTTCTTGAGTCAATACATTAATTTCCTTAGTAGTTATCGAAGACTAATAAAAAAGTGTGTAATATCTACCTTACCTATGATCATGTTCTCAAAATACTTAAGGCATATAATTTTACTTTCTGTAAATAAGCTCGGTGTGTTAATAAAAAGGCGGGTGAATATATCCGTTGGATTAAAAACGTTTATAAACGCGTTACGCAAATTTTGCAAGTGTTTGTATGTATGTCAGTGCCTTCAATGTCTACACCGATACAGTAAAACTTTTATTCAGCTCACGTAAACCCAACGAATTAAAAGACAATATCATCAATTATGTTGTTAGGAGGCAACCAAAACGAAGTCAACAACAGTGCAGTTGACACTTTTTTTTTTGGCGCATACTTTGGCGGCATTGAAAAGTTACACTGACTCATGTCTTTTAAGAATCTACACTGAAAGAAATGGTGTTAGTAAAATCAACAAATCGGTTTTGTTGTTCTTGGCTTAACGAAGATTCGGTGAAATTGATCGAGTTATTGTTAATTCGACCGAACAAGCGAACAAATTAGTTTAGTCATTTCAACAGAAGAGACATTGTCGCTATTAAGTTGACAGATTCCTTGCCAATCTAATTTATTTTTCTGTTAACACAACTGATCTCACTGGTCATCTCAACAGCGATCAACAGTCAATACATCAGCAAATATCAAAGAGAATTTTACGCTCACTGCGCTCTCTACTTTGTACTTATGACGATGGTGCCACTTGTTAAAAAAAGAAAACACCAAAATAAGAAAATCGAAAAATCACACAAAATGGGAAAACAACAAAAAAACTAGTTTTTCAGTTCTCAATACAAAAGGAAAAACCCTTTTTTGAGTTTACTGTGCAAAAAATTATGATATACCGGGACACCTATTTATCGGGTACAATTTTGCAACTTCTCCTACAAGCGAAATGCAAAATGCACCCTCTTGTTGCAAAAGTTTTGTTTGAACGAACATGATTTTTCCAAGAACGGTAACATTTTGTCAAGTTTTTACGAATTTTCACTCACGCGAACGAATCTAATAAGATAGTAATAAAAAGCATCCTTTTTTAATGTTGATGTTTCCGACAAGATAAAAATTTGAGTTGTTTTGGAATCGTTTCAACTTAAAGTGTTACGAAAATTAAACTTACCGAATTACATGTAAAGATACTCCAGTGGTGAATTACCTTCCTGCGATTTGATTCTTTAATTTTCTATAACTTACAAGTTCTCTATTTAAAATGTTATGTCAAACATTTATACTTCAAGTTTTATTCGAAACAATCAAGTGTGGCAACTACATGCGAGAGAAGAAATTGAGAATGAGCTGAGTTGCAACTGAAAGAATTGAGAATCAGTTTTGTGACTACTATTTTCGTTTCTATTTGCAAAGCAAGTTCAAAACTATAAATTAAATAAATTATAAAATGTAAAATTTGTTGAAAATGCATTTAATAAAACAAAATAATAAAGTGTATAATGTTTAATGTAGGTATACTATCATATTTGATGTACGCTCAATTGAAGTTCGGTTAGTAAGTGCGCACTTATGTATGTATATGTAGCCAGCATGCGTATTTATGTATTCACATATTTACGTATGTATGTATATGGCAACTTTCGTACAAAGCTATTGCAACAACTTTTTTTGTTCATTTGACTACTAAAACGGTCAATTACGAATCAACGATTTGTGCGCAGTTTATTCAACATCTTGGTGCGATGGATAAAAATTAACAGAAATTTCGGTTGAATTGACCCGTATTTCGGTTGATTTTACCAGTCTTTTTCTTTCAGTGTAAGTGTGTATAAGGCGAGTCAACTTTTTTCATTAAATTGCATATGCAAAAAATGCTTTAATTATCATTCTGAGAAACCTTGGACACGAAACTATGGGTATAAATCTAATTTTGTTTCAATTATGGTTTCGTAAAGTGATAAAGGAATAACAGTTTTCATGCTAAGTTCAATCTTGACCAAAGTTAAACGGCCACATTTGACAATATACAACCGAGTTGTACATAATTGCCGATCTGTAATATCAATAGGCGTGTTTTTGTTTTACACGCGTATACGTTTACGTTTGCGCGTAAAAAAACGGTTATCCTCACTTAGATCATGCTTAGCAGACCCATCTAGCGGTATTGGTTAAACAACTAACTACAGCACAGGGTTACCGAAAAACCTCTGTTGTATGGCTATGTATAATATATAGCTGAATCAGTTGCGATGAATTGTGGATACACACCATTTTTAGAGGTGAAACATAAGCCGTGTTTTTTTTACACGCGTATACGTTTCGTTTGCGCGTGAAAAAAAACGCCTATCCTCACTTAGATAATGCTTAGGAGACCCATCTAGCGGCAGTGGTTAAATAACTAACATAACAGCACAGGGTGTAACCCTATGATGGCCATATGGTATAACATATAGCTGAATCAGTTGCGATGAATTGTGGACACTTATATAATACATAGAATTAGTGTAAAGGGTGAAACAAAAACACATATTTCAATTACATCTGAGTATAATGCGTATCGAAATTTAGTAGGACAAATTTTATGCGCAGCAATTTCAGAGGTGTATTTAAAGTTTGTCGCTTAGCAGTCCATATAATGTTTAAGCGTAAACGTATATAGATTTAAAAAAAGCACAGCTATAGAATTAGTGTTGAGGTGAAACATAGACACATATTTTAGTTACATCTGAGTATAATTAGTAGCACTAATTTTATGCGCAGCAATTTCAGAGGAGTATTTAAAGTTTGACGCTTAGCAGTCCATATAAAGTTTAACCGTAAACGTATACGCGTGTAAAAAAAACACGGCTAATATACCAATTATAAAGCAATTTCAGAAAAGTGGTCAGAGCCATCCTCCATTTCGCGACTTTTCGATATGATTTCAGGTTAATTTCTGAATTTTTTTCCGGATTATTTTGTGTCTGCTTCGAGTTCTTTTCAGTACCATTTCGTTATTACTTCTGGATCATTTCGGGATTGTTTTCGAGATCATTTATGGTCTATTTCAGGATGAAGAGGATTATTTCGAAATCGTTGCATGGTCATTTTGGGATTGCTTTCACGATCATTTCGAATCCATTTTGAGATAATTTCGAGATTCCTTTGTTTAATTTTGGTACGGTTTTCGGGGCAATTTCAGAAGTTTTCGGGACTAACGCCAAATATTTCGATATTGCTTTCGAGATAATTTCGGAACTATTTCGGGATTGTTTTCACGATTATTTAAAAATTATTTCTTGACCGTTTGGTATTGTTTCGAAATCTTTTCGGAACATTTTTGTGATTGTTTTCGGAATCACTTTCAGATTTTTCTGTTAACATTTCGATTTTACTTCGGGAATATCTTCGGATCAGTTTCGGAACTTTTCGGACTCTGCTCAAGACCATATTCCGATCATTGCGGTGTATTTTCGGGATTATTTTGAGACAGTTCCGAAGGGTTTACATATTGCTATCAGGCTTTTTTCATTTGAATAATTAGATTATTTAAGGGATATTTTGTGATCATATCGAAACTATTTCGGAACTATTCTAAATAACATGGGGATGTCTTCCAAGTTGATTTAGAACCTATTACGGGACTGCTTAAGGATCATGCCGGAATTATCACAGGACCATTTTGATATAATTTAGGGATCATTTTGGAACTATCTCCATGTATTTATATGACTATTTCCCTAAAAAATCGCTTCGCTTTTTGGCGCTAGGTGTAAACGTCAATGGAACTCAAATAGTCTTCCACCTGGTCCTTACAACTGGTGGACGTCTACCTCCTCCTCTACCTCTGCTTTCATTTGTGGGTTCGATAAGAATACGGTGTTTTTATAATTTTTAAAAGATATTGAGATTACGTTAATACAAGAAAGAAATTCTAAATTCGAGCAAAACCGACCATTATGTACCCAGCTGTATATATATTAAAGATACTCCCATACATATAGATTAAAAACATATTTAAAAAAAATTGCAAATATCGTTCTGCGTAAGAGGTTCTTTTACAGTCATAACAAGTCAGGACGGGACTGTCTTCAGCTGTGCCGAAGACTTCATACCTTTTATGAATGGGCCTGAACAATAATCTTATCCCGTTCGTAATCTCCAAATAATCGGATGTATAAGATAAGAAATATATAGTGAACAGATGTACATACCTAAACGATTTTTAAGATAAATATAAAATAAACAAGTAAGGAAGGTTAAGTTCGGTGTAACCGAACATTACATACTCAGTTGAGAGCTATGGTGGCAACATAAGGCAAAATAACCATGTAGGAAAATGAACCGAGGGGTTAATGAACATTTTAAAGGGAGTGGGTCTTAGTTCTATAGGTGGACGCTTTTTCGAGATATCCCCATAAAGGTGGACCAGGGGTGACTCTAGAATGCGTTTGTACGATATGGGTATCAAATGAAAGGGGTTAATGAGCACTTTAAAAGGGAGTGGGCCTTAGTTCTATAGGTGGACGCCTTTTCGAGATATCCCCATAAAGGTCGACCAGGGGTGACTCTAGAATGTGTTTATACGATATGGGTATCAAATTAAATGTATTAATGAGGGTTTTAAAAGGGAGTGGTGGTAGTTGTATAGGTGGTCGCCCTTTCGAGATATGGGCATAAAGGTGGACCAGGGGTGATTATAGAATGCGTTTGTACACTATGGGTATCAAACGAAAGGTGTTAATGAGTATTTTAAAAGGGAGTGGGGCTTAGTTCTATAGGTGGACGCCTTTTGGAGATATCGCCATAAAGGTCGACCAGGGGTGACTCTAGAATGTGTTTGTACGATATGGGTATCAAATTAAATGTATTAATGAGGGTTTTAAAAGGGAGTGGTGGTAGTTGTATAGGTGGTCGCCCTTTCGAGATATGGGCATAAAGGTGGACCAGGGGTGATTATAGAATGCGTTTGTACACTATGGGTATCAAACGAAAGGTGTTAATGAGTATTTTAAAAGGGAGTGGGGCTTAGTTCTATAGGTGGACGCCTTTTGGAGATATCGCCATAAAGGTCGACCAGAGGTGACTCTAGAATGTGTTTGTACGATATGGGTATCAAATTAAATGTATTAATGAGGGTTTTAAAAGGGAGTGGTGTTAGTTGTATAGGTGGTCGCCTTTTCGAGATATGGGCATAAAGGTGGACCAGGGGTGATTCTAGAATGCGTTTGTACACTATGGGTATCAAACGAAAGGTGTTAATGAGTATTTTAAAAGGGAGTGGGCCTTAGTTCTATAGGTGGACGCCTTTTCGAGATACCGGCATAAAGGTGGACCAGAGGTGACTCTAGAATTTGTTTGTACGATATGGGTATCAAATGAAAGTTGTTAATGAGCACTTTAAAAGGGAGTGGGCCTTAGTTCCATAGGTGGACGCCGTTTCGAGATATCGCCATAAAGGTGGACCAGGGGTGACCCTAGAATTTGTTTGTACGATATGGGTAACAAATGAAAGGGGTTCATGAGCATTTTAAAAGGGAGTGGGCCTTAGTTCTATAGGTGGACGCCTTTTCGAGATATCCCCATAAAGGTGGACCAGGGGTGACTCTAGAATGTGTTTGTACGATATGGGTATCAAATTAAAGGTATTAAAGAGGGTTTTAAAAAGGATTGGTGGTAGTTGTATAGGTGTTCGCCTTTTCGAGATATCGGCATAAAGGTGGACCAGTGGTGACTCTAGAATGTGTTTGTACGATATGGGTATCAAATTAAGAAGGATTGGTGGTAGTTGTATAGGTGTTCGCCTTTTCGAGATATCGGCATAAAGGTAGACCAGGGGTGACTCTAGAATGCGTTTGTACAATACGGGTATCGAACGAAAGGTGTTAATGAGTATTTCAAAAGGGCGTGGGGCTTAGTTCTATAGGTGGACGCCTTTTTGAGATAACGCCATAAAGGTGGACCAGGGGTGGTAGTTGTATATGTGAAGGCGTTTTCGAGATATCGACCAAAATGTGGACCAGGGTGACCCAGAACATAATCTGTTGGATACCGCTAATTTATTTGTATATATAATATCACGAACAGTATTCCTGCCAAGATTTCAAGGGTTTTTTATTTCGCCCTGCAGAACTTTTTCATTTCATTCTACTTAAAATGATAGGTGTCACACCCATTTTACGAAGTTGTTTTCTAAAGTTATATTTTGCGTCAATATACTAACCCAAATACCAGGTTTCATCCCTTTTTTCGTATTTGGTATAGAATTATGGTATTTTTTTCGTTTTTCGTAATTTTCGATATCGAAAAAGTGGGCGTGGTCATAGTCCGATTTCGGCCATTTTTTATACCAATACAAAGTGAGTTCAGATAAGTACGTGAACTGAGTTTAGTAAAGATATATCGATTTTTGCTCAAGTTATCGTGTTAACGGCCGAGCGGAAGGACGGACGGTCGACTGTGTATAAAAACTGGGCGTGGCTTCAACCGATTTCGCCCTTTTTCACAGAAATAAGTTATCGTCCCAGAATCTAAGCCCCTACCAAATTTCACAAGGATTGGTAAATTTTTGTTCGACTTATGGCATTAAAAGTATCCTAGACAAATTAAATGAAAAAGGGCGGAGCCACGCCCATTTTGAAATTTTCTTTTATTTTTGCATTTTGTTGTACCATATCATTACTGGAGTTGAATGTTGACATAATTTACTTATATACTGTAAAGAAATTAAATTTTTTGTTAAAATTTGACTTTAAAAAAATTTTTTTTTTAAGTGGGCGTGGTCGTTCTCCGATTTTGCCAATTTTTGTGAATCATACATATAGTAATAGGAGTAAAGTTCGTGCCAAATTTCATCATGATATCTTCAACGACTGCCAAATTACAGCTTGAAAAACTTTTAAATTACCTACTTTTAAAAGTGGGCGGTGCCACGCTCATTGTCCAAAATTTTACTAATTTTCTATTTTGCGTCATAAGTTCAACTCACCTACCAAGTTTCATCGCTTTATTGGTCTTTGGTAATGAATTATCGCACTTTATCAGTTTTTCGAAATTTTCGATATAGAAAAAGTGGGCGTGGTTATAGTCCGATATTGTTCATTTTAAATATCTATCTGAGATGAGTGCTCAGGAACCTACATACCAAATTTCATCAAGATACCTCAAAATTTACTCAAGTTATCGTGTTAACGGTTCGATCCTGATTATTTTGATATATGGAAGTCTATATCTATCTCGATTCCTTTATACCTGTACAACCAACCGTTATCCAATCAAAGTTAATATACTCTGTGAGCTCTGCTCAACTGTGTATAAAAATAGGTAGGTACTTTTTGTGAGGATGCAAAGTTTCAGGTTTTTTGTGGTCTGCGTGTAAAAACTATGACTACGAATCACGTATTTCAACAATATATGACGTAAACGTAACTATTTGATGAAATTTGATGAATTTTGAAGCTTCTAGCCGTAAAAAAGGAGCAAATATGATTTGGGTATATAATATATATACCACCGATCTCAATGATTTTTTCAGACATCAATATATGCTATATACGTAAGCATTTTGTGAAATTGGAAGCTTCTAGCTGTTAAAACGGGGCAGAAATTGCAAAAAAAAAATATATATATACTATATATACCATCATATATCTTAATATATAAAAAACACGTGTCACACAATTGAGCCCAATGGACTCCTAAACTGCTGAACCGATTTTAAATTTGTTTTGATCCCCGTGTGCGGTTTGATCGAACTTGAAATATAGGATAGCTCACTGGGTGACTAGGGTCTCGAGATATAAGCCAAAACGTGGACCCGGGTACCCCTAGAGTGTGTTTATAGAATATGGATATCAAATGAAAGCTGTGCATGAGTGCTTTAGTAGAGGGTAATTTTCATACCCCTGGGTGACTAGGGTCTCGATATATAGGCCAAAACGTGGGCCAGTGAATGTCTAGACAGTGTTTATACAATATCGTTATCAAAAGAAAGCTGTTGATGGGTGCTTTCGTATAGAGTAATATATTATCCAGAGACGGACTGGGACTGGGATTTGGACGAGGACTGGGACTGAAACTCGGAGTGGGACTGGGACTGGAATAAAATACACACCACCTTCTGAGACAGGCAATAAGGGATGCAAGAGAATGAGGAGAAATTGATAGAAGAGAAAAGAGAGAAAGAGATAGAATGAGACGAAGATGGAGATAGATGAAGCGAAAAAGACGGAGGGAGGAGTGAATAAAAGGATTAGGAAAAATTGAAGAGGGGGGGAGGGCAGAGTCAGACGGAAAAAGCTTATTAAAATTTATGCAGATTGGCCCAATTTAGGGCAGGACAACGTCTGCCGGGTCTTCTAGTATATTATATATATCACCGATCTCTATGATTTTTTTAAACAACAATATATACTATATACGTAAACAATCGGTGAAAGTTGAAGCTTACAGCTGTTAAAATGAGGTAGAAATAGCGAAAATTTTTTTATCTGAACAATCGGTTGTATGAGATATATACTATATATACAACCGATCTCTGTGATTTTTTCAGACAAAAATGGATGCTATATACGTAAGCATTCGTTGAAATTTGAAGCTTCTAGCTGTTAAAATTGGGCTGAAATTGCGAAAATATATATATATACCACCATATATATACTATATATACCACCGATGTTTATGATTTTTTCAGACAAAAATATATGCTATATACGTAAGCATTCGTTGAAATTTGAAACCTCTAGCTCTTAAAATAAGGCAGTAATTACGAAAAATTTCTTATCTGAACAATCGGTTGTGGGGATATATACTATATATACAATCGATCTCTATGATTTTTTCAGACAAAAATATATGCAATATACGAAAGTATATGGTGAAGTTTGAAGCTTCAATCTGTTAAAGTGAGGAAGATATCACAAAAATCCTCTTTTTCTGAGAAATCGGTTGTATGGAGGATATATGCTATAGTGGTCCGATCCGGCCGGTTCCCACAAATGTCTAATCGGACACCCAAATACACCCGTTCACCAAATTTTATCAAGATATCTCAAAAATTGAGGGACTAGTTTACATACAAACAGACAGACGGCCAGACGGACATGGCTAAATCAACTCAGCTCTTCGTCCTGATTATTTCGGTATAATTAATGGTGGGTCTGTATCATTTTCATGAAAGGTATAAAAAGATTGTACTTACACAGATTCTTTAAAGTTGGTCGATTTTTGTTCGACTGTTGGCATGATAGCGGCCGACCTGGTGTGAAGATAGCGTGCTCGCCTCCCACAGTGATAGTCCCACGTTCATTGAAATACTTAAGAAACGGTTTTAATAACAGCTGGATACGAGGGTTTTTCTGGTTCTCAGCGTAAATTCGTCTGCATTGCAGATGCCGTAGGGATACGGTATGAATGGTGGCGTAGGGAGATATATATTCAAAAATTAATAAGCCAATAAAGTCGTAGGCTGAAGATATCATCTATAAGTAGACTCAAATAGAGATTTAATAATAATATGATAATAATACATTAGTAAAACTAATATCTATGTGCAAATTTTGCTTGCCTTTGAGTCACATATTTCAATAAAAAGTTCTGTTCCATCGAAATCTGTATTATAAAATTAAACCAAGTTCTTACAATTTCTTTTTAAGTCGTTATTATCCCAGTTTAACAAATTTCCAACGTCTAAGAGAAATGCAAATTTAAAACTAAGGTCATTTAGTCGTGTAAATCTTGTACCTATTTCTTGTTGGAGACGATCAAGAACACTTTTCATAACGCTGTAAAGATTAATATCTCTAGCCAATTCTCCGGGCATTTTGTGCCGCCTTCTTACTATATCAATTTCCCATTTTTCATAAAGTGATCTCGCTTTTTCTATTGCTTCTTCACAGAGAGTGTATCGAAATTCGGATAGTTCATTCAGATTTAAGATCATGATACCCTTCTCTAAAATTCATCCCTGGATCTTGTAATCCGAGCTGCACACGATCAATCCTCCTTAATATTGCATACCAGAAAGGAACTCATGCTATGAAACTAAAATTAGTATATTTTGCAACAGAATTTTACCTTCACTCCTGGCGTTAGTTCGCTCCGTTGTGGTGTTAGTGTCCTCTGGTAATTGCTCTAAGTGTTCTACTTCATTCTCTAGCCAATCGACGATAACCTCCGAAGAGATTTTGGGCCGATCTTCTCTTCTAATTTGCGTCGTGCTCCTTTTTAATTTTTTTCTACAAAGTGGTGGGACGGGACCACAACCTGTCGCAAGTGTTCCGGATATATGCATACATTTTTTATACTCAGCGTGCTTTGCACACAGAGTACATTAACGTTGATTGGGTAACGGTTGGTTGTACAGGTATAAAGGAATCGAGATAGATATGGACTTCCATATATCAAAATCATCAGTGTCGAAAAAAAATGTGATTGAGCCACGTCCGTCCGTCCGTCCGTCCGCCCGTTAGCGCGATAACTTGAGTAAATATTGAGATATCTTCACAAAATTTGGTAAGATAGCTTATCTGAACCCAGAATAGATTGGTATTGAAAATTAGCGAAATCGGATGATAACCACGCCCACTTTTTATATATATACAATTTTGGAAAACACAAAAAACCTGATAATTTAGTAAATAATACACCTAGAATGTTGAAATTTGACATGTGGACTGACATTGAGACTGTTGATCAAAATTTGAAAAAATTTTTCAAAACGGGCGTGGCACCGCCCACTTATGATAAAATCAATTTTACAAATATTATGAATCATAAATTAAAAATCGTTAAACCTATCGTAACAAAATTTGGCAGAGAGGTTGCCTTTACTATAGGGAATGATTTGAAGAAAAATTAACGAAATCGGTTAAGGACCACGCCCACATTTATATACAAGATTTTAAGAAGGGTCGTGGACGAATAAAATAAGCTATATCTTTGCAAAAAAGCTTTATATCAACGGTATTTCATTTCCCAAGCGGATTTATAGCAATAAATAGGAAAAAATTCAAACTTAAAAAAATGGGCGTGGCACCGCCCCTTTTATTACTAAGAAATTTTCTGTTTCGGGAGCCATAACTCGAAGAAAAATTAAAGGATCGTAATAAAATTGGGTACAAAAATTTTCCCTATAGCAGGAAATATTTCTAGAAAAAATGGACGAGATCGGTTAAAGACCACGCCCACTTTTATATAAAGGAATTTTAAAAGAGTCGTAGACAAAAGTGATAAGCTATATCTTAGCGAAAAAGAGCTTTGTATCAATAGGGATTTACTTCCTAAATTGAATTATAACATTAAATTGGAAAACACTAAAATTTTTGAAAATGGGTGTGGCACCTCCCCTTTTATGACTAAACAATTTTCTATGTTTCGGGAGCCATAACTCGAAGAAAAACTAACATATCGTAATGAAGTTGTGTACACATATTTTCCTTATAGCAGAAAATATTTCTAGTAAAAATGGACGGGATCGGTTAAAGACCACGGCAACTTAGATACAAAACAAATTTAAAAGGGTCGTAGACTAGAATAATAAGCTATAACTTAGCAAAAAATAGTTTTGAATCAATGATATTTCACTTATCAAGTTTTATTGTAGGAGGAAATGGGGGGACATTTTTTCAAACGGGCGGGGCCTCGTGTTATGTAGATAATATCTGAAATGAAATGCACAATTGAAGCTCACGCTGAGTATATAATGTTCGGTTACATCCGAACTTAGACACCTTTACTTGTTAGTATGGACAATTTTTTCCAGAAATCAATATTTTCCAGATATCAATTATAATAAAAATACAAATTGTTTTTGTTAATTATGGGCTACAACAAAAATCCTCGTCTAATGAGATAATAGCACCTGGTTGGCGTACTCAATTGGCGGTGGTAGAGAATAAAAACAAGAAACAGTAGAAAACGAGTTATAAGTAGAAACTTGCAAAGTGCATTGACGGCCTGATGCGCTATACGTTAAGCCTTTAATGTATTGATCGGTGATGATAAACCGTCATGGGTTTTGAAACACTCGGCTATACGGTATATGAACTTTGTTTTTCAAATTTAGTCGTTTTCTATGTAAATTAATTTAATTGAATATATAACTTGTAAAATATACATTTTACAAAAATAACAAACTTGGTCTTGAAGACAATAAATTAATCATATATGTAATACTCCTATATTGCTACAACAGGCTAGGTACATTCCCAAACTCAGAGTGCCGATATATTGCTGTTTAAACGTTTTTGTTTTTGTATTCAATAATCGAATGTACCTAAATTTAAAGTTTTTCTTGTCACACTTATGCTGCTACAATCACAAAAATTTTATAGGCTGTCTTGTTTTGATTTCGAATTCAAAACACATTGCGGGCATTTTCTATTAGCAATATAGGAGTATTGCATATATGAAATTAATATAATAATTAATTATCCAGGAATTTCTGCTTTGCGGACCATTTGGCGGCCACTGTTAGTAGCGCCCGGGGCAAGATGCCGTCCTTTCTCCCTCCTAACTACGCCACTGGGTATGAAACAGAGAGGCTCGGCCTAAATGTCTTCGGAGGTATACCGCGCAAAGGCTGTTTTTACGACATAAAAAGATTTGTGAAGAGATTGACTAAAAACAATAATTGAGCCCATTATAGCTTTGTTTACAATATTCATATCTGTACCACCATATCACTACTGATAATATAGTTGCAGACCATAAACATATTGGAAATTTTATTAAGGTTACACTGTAAGAAAGTTTAAGCGTGGTTGTGAACGCATTTGGCTTTGTCTATATATAATACCAAGAACCATAATTCCGCCTAATTGCGCCATGGCATCAACGGATTGCAAAACTTTTAAATGTTCTTCTACTAAATGTGGGCGCTGCCATACCCATTTTCCAAATTTCGCTAAATTTTTATTTTATTACACACAACCAAACCACAGGCCAAATTTATCAAATTGTTTCCATTTTTTTTTAATTTTTTGCATCGAAAAAGGCAATTGTGCTTTTCGATTAGCTCATGTACTGAACTTTCAGAAAAAACTGAATTTTTGCTCAAGTTATCGAGGTAAAGCACCGACGGAAGGACAGAAGGAAGGCTGGTGTAATATGTGTTCGTGGCTTGTCATAAAAACAATGCTCTTATCAAAGTTGAAAGTTTTATTTATTTTGTTAGTTTTTACCCAGGGAATTTACATTAGCAGTGATACCTTGACAAATTTCAACATGATTTTTTTAACCGCGTTGATTAGGCACGGTTTAAATTTTAGTCTTACATCTGAAACTTTTATGTACACATCTATTAATCTCTCTAGAGTTTTGAGCAAAAAGGCCTATAGTCTTTCGGGTGCACATAACTGGCTTTCCGAACATATTTAGGCACGCTACCCCTTTTGACCACTTGTGGACTACTCTGTAGTATATAACAGACAAGAGACTCACCTTTATAATAAATATCATCCCCTACCCATACGCTGTGATGCGCATTCGAGTCCCCGCCTATCAAAAGCCGTCCTCTCAGAATGCCAAGATAAGGGACGGTTCTTTCTTCCCCTCTATAGCGACTCCCGCTAGGTCTTCGGTGCCTAAGTTATATAGCATACACGAATATAGGTGTTTCCTTACCATGACTTCAGCTATGACCCTGCCCTCCGTCTTTGCGTAATAAACGCTGAATCCGCGAGGACTGAGTCAACCTTTCCTCCAGATGAGAGCCATGACTCCGTTATCAGCGCCACATCAAAAGAACCCTCCTCAAGAGTCTAGTGGAGCTCGCTCGATGCCACTTTACTATGTTGGAGGTTTATCTGTAAGACTCGCAGCGCTATAGTATGTTCCCATTGACCTGTTTGTCTCTTCCCATTGTCTACCACTGCGCTCAGGCAATGGATTTTTATCGCTACTTTCAGATTCTCGAGGTCCTTTTCCACATCCCTTGCTTTCAGCGTATTGGGGTTATTGCCCTGAAGACTCCTCTTTTTAAGGCGCATAAAAATACTACCTTCACCCCAGGACATTTTCCCAATCTGTGAGTACAACAGATCCTCAGATTCCTTATTAATTTGGAGGATATAGGACTGGCCTCTGATCGTAATCCTCCTTTAGCTTATTGGCAATTTTATTTTTGTTTTTCAAGCCATCATTGCCTTCCTCTTCTTGTATTACAACTTTTGAGGTACTTGGCTTTCCAGTACTTATATTTCCCTCTTCGGTTGGTGGTTCATGGTCACAGATATTCCACCGCCCTCCTATGAAGTGAAATAGCGTAGATACAGGCCTCAAACCGCTCAGTCCCATAGTCGGGCGCTATGGAGTTCGACAAAGCCCTCATGCCAAAAGTCAAAAAAAATTTTTGGCCTTTGAATAGTTTAAAATTTAAGCTCCATGCCCAATTTTAAAAGTTTTATCACATTTCTATTTCGCGTCATAAAATCAACTATCTCACCAAGTTTTATCACTCTATTAGTTTTTGGTATTAGCATATCAGGTTTTTTCCAATTTCGGAGTTAGCGATATCGAAAAAGTGGGCGTGGTTAGAATCCGATTTCGTGCATTTTCAATAGAAATCTATTATAAATCCACACCAACACAACTTTGTAGGGAAGATCTGCATTTAATAAAAACTTAGTAGGCCCAGATGACATAGCCATTCCGATTCTTAAAGAACTTGGCAAAGAGGAATTTAAATATCTAGCACATGTCTTCAACCTGTCCTTATCCACCTTCGTCATCCCCGAAAAATGGAAAATCAGCAGGGTGAATTTTATCGTCCGATATCTGTCCTAACGGCAGTAGCCGAAACACTTGAAGCTATTCTGCCTGCCTGTTTCACTGCAAACTCGCGTCTTGTCAATCGCTAGCAATGCTTTTGAAAACTACATAGCACTATCACCGCGCTAAATGCCATCAACACGAAAAGAATTGCGGACTGAATCAAAAACCTTACCACAGAACACTACTCGTAGCGCTAGACCTATCAAAAGCTTTTGATACAGTCAAGCACGGCACGTTAATGCAGGACTTGGTGGATCGCGAATTATCTGTCTGGTCGACAACGATTAATGCAATTTAGGAACGTAACATCTAAACCCCGTAGAATTAAACAAGCTACCTTCGCCACCAGGAGGAGTCACCATTGTATCCTATACCGATGACTGCACAGTAATGGCCGCCGGTCCAAGCACACACATCAATGAGCTATGTAATGAAATAAACAGCTATATCCCTGATCACTCCAGTTTTTTTTTGCCTCGCGAAACCTGACATTGTCACCTACCAAATCATCGGCGACCTTATTCACAACATGGCCACGGCAAATGTCGACCATATTGCACATCCACGTCGATGGCATTACGCTACCCACTGTCTTACACCTAATAATACTAGGTGTGACGTTCGATCAGGATCTACATTTTGGCGAGCATACAACGGCAATTGTGCCTAAAATCCAGAGCCGTAATAGAATCCTCAAATCTCTTACCGGCAGCACTTGGGGTAAAGACAACGAAAGGCTCGTTACCACTTACAAAGCAATTGGCCGGCCGATTGCATACTGCGCCGCCCGATATGGTCGCCAAGCGTAATGCTTATTCACTGGAAGAAAATACAGGCCTGCTAAAACACCGCTCTCAAAACAGTGAACCCAGTTCTTTAAGAAGAATATCCAGAGCTGGTAGAAGAGGGACGCACTCTCCCTAGGGAGACGCGCGTCACTCTAGCTCAACTTCATTGGGAGACTGTAACAGGTTAAACTCTTACCTATCTAGAATCAACCCCCACATACATAATGTATGTCCTGCTTGCAATGTGTCTCCACATGACACCAACCATCTCTTTAATTGAATGTGGAACCAATGCCTCTAATACCCCTCTCAGTCTGGATCACACCTTTTGAAGATTTAAGTTTCCTTGGACTCCCGCTTGAGGATATTGATGACAATTTGTGATCGGTCGCGCCTATTGGATATGGCGAAGCAAAGCTATAACAACAACATGAGCCTTAAGTCTTTTCTCTTCAGAGATATGAACAACTTTGTG
This sequence comes from Eurosta solidaginis, assembly GCF_040869045.1. Classification (NCBI taxonomy): domain Eukaryota; kingdom Metazoa; phylum Arthropoda; class Insecta; order Diptera; family Tephritidae; genus Eurosta; species Eurosta solidaginis. The sequence goes on from NC_090319.1 coordinate 241,585,336, forward strand.
AGTCTAATACCGTAGGCTTTGCACAGCCCCGCCCCAGTATAAATGTATGGTCCGACCTAAGCGAAGTTTTTCTAATGCTTCTTTGCATTCCAGAACCCTTCTTGAAGAAGCACTGTGTGGGGTCATTGCCTTAATCGCAGCCTGACTATCAAAATATATATTGACGCGACTGCAGCTTAAGCACGCTTCCTCCAGAATTTCTGCTGCTTTCTTCACTGCTATAATTTCCGCCTGAAAAACGCTGCAGTAATCTGGCCTGTAGGATCTATTTATTTCTGGGTCGGCACAGTAAACATCAGACCAAACCCTTTCCATTAATTTGAAAAATCCGTATACACCTGTATAGTATGTTCTGCCATTTCTGCATCCCTGCACCAACCCTCCGGCTCAATTGTGGCCCCAATATTTCTTTCGAAGTTCAGGGGACCATATATTCGGTTTGCCCAATATTAGATGGCGCTATACTGCTTTGGCCATAAAGTCTGGATTCTAGCTGCACCTAGGCCTTAAGCCTTGTTGCAGTTGCTAACGCCATGTTTTTAGCCGTTAGGTCTGCAAACGGGATGTGTAGAATGACATGCAATGCTGCTTTCTGGGTAGTTTTTAAGGCTCCCGTTATGCTAATCATAGATACAAGCATACCCTCTCAAATTTTTTGGTGTACGTCCTTTTAGTGTGGCTGTCTATCAAACAAGAGCCCCATTGTAAAGTATGGGTTTGAAAATTGTCATAAACACCAAATGAGAGAGTTTGGGTGATAGGCCCCACGTGCATCCTACAATCCTCTTGCATGCATACAGTGCCGCGGATGCTTTTTTCGCTCTCTCTTCCACATGGAGTTTCCACGACAACTTACTATCTAGTATAACTCCTAGATACTTTGTAATACATTTTTCTTGCAGGGTTATCCCTCCAAGTTTAGGCTTAGGCCAATTAGGGACTTATACTTCCTAGTAAATAATACTAGATCGGAGCCCTAAAAACTAGCCCGACAACAGCATTGTATGCCATTCTACACATCCCACCTGCAGATCTAATGGCCAAAAACATCGCGTTAGCAACTTCAACAAGGCTTAAGGCCTCGGACAGCTTGAGTGCAGGTCATATGGCTATAGCAGTATAGCGCCATCTTATATCGGGCAAACGGAATATATGGTTTAGTGCCTGAGCTTCGAAACAGATCTTGGGGCCGTAATTCAGCGGCTCACCAGGGGGCAGAAATGGAAAATTAATGAAATTAATGATCTGTTGGTTTAATGTTAAGATCTAGAAATAAGTAGGTGCTACAGGCTGCCAAGTTACTGCAGTAATCTTCAGGCGGAAATTATAGCCGTGAAGGTTAGGTTAGGTTGTACTGGCCGGTCCATGAGGACATCATATAGACTGAATGAGTCCACATTGTTACCAGAAGTTTATTTAGTGACCAAATTGAAAAACCCTATCAAAAACCAGGACCTATATTTTAAAATAACTCCGTCCTCTTGGCAAACACCAGAAGCTTTCTAGAACCTATGCCACTTTGCTGCTTCTAGATCTGACGGCTGTATCACTCCTAAGAGCTGGAGTCTTAGCCTAGCAAGCGCATGACACGAGCACAAAATGTGCCAGAAGGCAGTATCCAGGCAGAATACCCGTCATGAGTCTGCAGTCATCTCTTCTTAATTATAGAAGCAACTTTGTTAGTCTAAAGTTGTAAGACCTACACATAATTTTCGAGACTTTTCAGCCTCGAGCTTGGACCCACGCCTTTCCCGCTTGGTCGATCATGTGTACCTCTCGCCTTCTCTTAATCTCGCCCAATCTGACTGGGACATCTACGGAGAAAGCTTCAAGGGATGCGCCCTTTTTGCCGGTCCATCCGCATTTTCATTCCCATCTATTCCCATATGCCCCGGGAACCAGTATAAATATATGCTTTTCCCCGTCCCAATTCTTTCCAGGGACTGCTTACACTCTAGAACACTTTGAGATGCGGCGCTATGCGAGATTATTGCCTCAATTGCTGCTTAGCTACCAATATAAAAGTTAACACGGTCGCAGCTTAAGCTATTCTCTTCCAGTGTTTCGAATACATTGCTTACTGAACTTCATTGCAATTGTTAACGCTATGTTCTTTGCTACCAGTTCCACAGGTGGAATGTGAGGAATGGCATACAGTGCAGCCGTCGGCGTTGTTTTCACGGCCCCGTAATGCTAAATATTGGTAGCATGCATACCCACTCTATTTTTTTGAGCTAGGTTATTTTTTGTGTGGCTTTCCACCAAACAAGGACTCCATAGTATAGGATAGGGTTTACAATCGCTGTAAATACCCAATGAGAAATGGAGGGCGATAAACACCACGTACACCCCACCATTCTGTTTAGGATGATTCCTAGATATTTTGTGCAATGTTTCTCCTGTAGGGTCACCCCTCCTAACTTAGGCCTGGTCCAATTTGGGACCTTGTTCCTCTTTGTAAACAAGACAATATCCGTCTTCTCCGCATTGACTTTCAATCCGACATTAGATGCCCAGGTATGAATATCCCGGAGCGCCCAATCCATCAAAGAACTAATCGTTGGAAGGCACTTTCCACTTATGACAATTGCAACGTCATCTGCGTAAGCCGTAAATTTGTCGGGCCCCTCATCGAATCGCCTGAGCAGTTGGTTGATGACCAGCTTCCACATCAGAGGTGATAGCATCCCTCCCCCTGCAACTTAACATGCTGCCGATGAATCTGGTAATGTAAATAAGACCATCGATGACTGCCAGTTTCGAGACATTGTTGAAAGCCCCGGCAATATCTAAGAAGACTCCTAGAGCATTCCAGGGCTTTCTCTATGTTTATTACAACCCTATGCAGTGCAGGGCCTACCGACTTGCCTTTGGTGTACGTATGTTGTGTTGTGGAGAGCAGCTTTCCATCCACGTTGAACTTAATGTACACATAAGTCAGCCTCTCAAAGGTTTTGAGCAGAAATGATGTTAGGCTAATGGTTCTGTAATCTTTGGGATACATGTGACCGATCTTCTCCGACTTTGGTAGGAAATCTACACGGGCAAGTGTGCGGTACATGATTCAGTCTTATGCACCCATCGAATATTATTTTGAGCCATTCCACGACCGCTCTACTTGAAACTTGTAGCATGGCCGTGAATATACCATCTGGGCTCAGCCATCTTCACCGCTCATTCCATTTTGGTATCGGTCACGAAGCCCAGCGCTACCCGCTCCGTGATCGAAGTGTGAGTGCTGTCTGCTGACTTTTCTGATTCATCTCCCGATAGGAAATGTGTATCGAAAAGCACCTTATGAGTCACCTCACTATGATGTGACCATTATCCGTTCTCTTTTTTTACTAATCGCTGGACTATGTTACCCATTGCTAGGACTTTTTTCAACAGTGCTGTTTCGCTGGAATAATCTTTGTCTAAATTTCACGCTTGTAGATCCTCAAAAGATCCCTATACTCGTCCCGGCACGCTTCGCTTTCGGCGGTCTTCGTAAGCTTAAACATTTCTTTTACCTGTCCTGGAAATCATTGGGCTCCTCCACGTTGGCAACCTCTTTGGGTTGTCCCGGTGTTGTTTCTACATGTTTCTGGAATTTCATCTAGTTTGTCACCAAGGGTTTCTAAAGGATCCTCCCTTCTCTACCTTCTTTAGGGGGATGCTGAAGCTGATATACGCATGGTCGGAGAAGGATGGTCTAGCAAGAACCAATCATACCTTGATATATCACTTTCACAGATCAATGTTCACTTTGGACAAATGTATCTAGAGACACTTCCTCTGTTGGCTATCTGCAAATTGGTTTGCAGGATGTGAACAAAATCGCCTCTCGCATTCATATCTCCTCCCCCCGCGTATTGTGGTGCACATTTGCATCCGTGCCTATGACCAACCGCACTTTGCGCCCTTCGTCCTGTACAAGTTTCTTGCACTCCATCGGTGGTACCTCCGCAGTATGGGCCATGTAGTAGGATGCCAGGATAAATGCCTGCTTATTCTTCTGCTCAACGGTCACCACTACGAGGTCCTCAGTAGTGTAATTAGGCAGCATATATGAATGCATCTGTTTCCTTACCATTACTGCAGCTCGCAGCCTCCTTTCCGTTTGCGCATAGAAAACGCCAAATCTGCGCGCGCTGATCCCCGAAATCTTTCCTCCCGATGAGAGCCACGGCTCCTGGATTAGGGCCACGTCACTCCCCTCAAGGGTTTGGAGGAATTTGCTCGATGCCACCTTACTGTATTGGAGGTTTATATGTAAGACTCGCAGCACAATTGGGCGTGTCCCCTTCCAACACCTTCGTCGTGACGTCTTCGTCCTCCTCTTGTAATTTTGGTTTAAGGCTTTGGGGCCTCTTCGGCCTCTCCCACTTCTTGCAAATTACGATTGTTATCCTCGGCACTTCTTTTCTCGGGTCGTAAAAGCTGTACTGGGTGTTCCTCTGTGTGACTCACAGCACCATTTGGCTGGTGGTCCTCTTCTAACATCTTCATGGTGACGTCCTCGTCCCCCGCCTGTCCTTCTCTAAGGCTTTTGAGGTCCTTTTCGACTTCGCCCACTTCTAGCCTGTTAGGATTATCATCCTAGGGACTTCTTTTCCTGAGTCGCATGTAAATTTTGACTGCACCCTGCGACACTTTGCCAAGCTGCGTATACAATATTCCTCCGCCTGATTGTTTATTTGAAAGATGGAAAACTGACCTTTCTCCGTAGGCCGAGATAGAGCAAGTACCTTCCAATCCTGTGTCGGTATATTCGGATTCTGATTCTGCAGGAGTCGTAGTGTATCCTCCGGCTTCATCGCGCATGGTATTCATACTTTAACTTTTGGTACCGTGGGGATTTCTGCTTAATCCATCACTTCAAACCATGCGTTCGAGTATTGTCTTTGGAAGTATTCGGACTGGAGCCACCGCAAGCTCGCTATGTTGTCGCACGCTATCATCTTCGCACCATTATAGCACCCACCGATTCAAAGGTTTGAAAGGGCTTCCTTGGTTGTCCCCGCATTATCTTGAGCACTAAGCTAATAAGCTTCCTTTCTACAGATCCCCATCTTTCAGTAGTCATTTGTCGAAAAGATTGCTACAATCAACCAGTACCGCATTCAGTGCCTGTTTTGCCACATCAATCATCCTCTCGGGAACAGCCGGAGTCTTAATGTTATCTACCTTTGGCATCTCCGAGAAAGCCCGAGTCTTCGTGTTACCTCCTTCTAGCACCTCCAAGAATCGCGGAGTCTTGGCGTTATCTCCCTTTGGCTTATCTCCTGCTTCCGTGGTTGGTACTTCGCCGCTTTCACATCCTCCCTCTGACTTGCAGATTTCGAGGTAGTTATTACCTCGCTATTGGTCCCGTCTATCCTACAGCTTTAAGCCTACTTGTCATATGTATGCGGCTACTCTGCCTCGCAGCTGTGGGACTGGGTCCTTTCTGTCTCTTGAAAACAGGCTTGTCGCCTTCCACCGAACGTTGCGTCTTCATTATGTCACTCGACGCTTCTACCTCTTCGTATTGGTTGTAGTACCGAGGTTTTCTCGCAGCAAACCTCTTAAACTGCCTTCGACCTACTTCTACGACTCCTTCTGGCGTCACATGCTTAAAAGTTAGGCCTCGTCAGTAATAGCAGGTGCGAGAAGCGCGAGCTGCAGAAAGAATCGGCTGGGCACGCTCTGTATTCGTGTTCTACGCTCGGGGAGTGGAAGAATTCACAGACCTCGAGGCAGCAATTTAGCTAGGTCCTAGGTAATTACTAGAATTTGCCAAGAGGACGGTGTTATTCTAACAGTCCGTCCGTCTGTCCGTTAACACGATAACTTGAGTATACGTATATTGAGATATCTTCACCAAATTTGGTACACTAGCTTATCTGGACCCAGGATAGATTGGTATTAAAAAAGGGCGAAATCGGATGTTAACTACGCCCACTTTTTATATATATAACATTTTGGAAAACACAAAAAACCACCTGATTATTTAGTAAATAATACACCTAGAATATTGAAATTTGAAGTATAGACTTACATTGGGACTTGATAAAAATTTGAAAAAATTTTTTAAAATGGGCGGGGCACCGACCACTTGTGAGAAAGTCAATTTTACAATTATTATTAATCATAAATCAAAAATTGTTAAACCTATCGTCGCAAAATTCGGCCCAGAGGTTGCCTTTACTATAAGGAATGCTTTGAAGAAAAACAAGCGAAATCGGTTAAGGACCCCGCCCGCTTTTATATAAGAGATTTTTAAAAGGGTCGCGTACGAATAAAATAAGCTATATCTTTGCAAAAAAGAGCTTTATATCAATGGTATTTCATTTCCCAAGTGGATTTATAACAGCAAATTGGAAAAACTTCAAGTTTTAAAAAATGGGCGTGGCACCGCCCCTTTTATGACTAAGCAATTTTCTGTATTTCGGGAGAAATAACTCGAAGACAAATTAACGGATCGTAATAAAATTGGCTACACAAATTTTTCCTAAAGTAGAAAATATTTCTAGTAAAAATGGACAGGATCGGTTAAAGACCACGGCAACTTATATATGGTGATGGTAGCATGCTCCGCCTATCACACCGTATGCCCTGGGTTCAACTCCCGGGCAAAGCAACATCAAAATTTTAGAAATAAGGTTTTTCAATTAGATGAAAATTTTTCTAAGCGGGGTCGCCACTCGGCAGTGACTGGCAAGCGCTCCGAGTGTATTTCTGCCATGAAAAGCTCTCAGTGAAAACTCATCTGCCTTGCAGATGCCGTTCGGAGTCGGCATAAAACAAGTAGGTCCCGTCCGGCCAATTTGTAGGGAAAATGAAGAGGAGCACGACGCAAATTGGAAGAGAAGCTCGGCCTTAGATCTCTTCGGAGGTTATCGCGCCTTACATTTATTTTTTTTTTTTTTAACTTAGATATAAAACAAGTCTAAAAGGGTCGTAGACTAGAATAAAAAGCTATAACTTACCAAAAAATAGTTTTGAATCAATGATATTTTACTTATCAAGTTTTATTGTAAGAGCAAATGGGGAGACATTTTTTTTAAACGGGCGGTGCCCCGTGTTATGTAGAAAACTAATTTGTCTGATATGAAATCTGCAATTGAAGCTCACGATGAGTATATAATGTTCGGTTACACCCGAACTACTTGTTTGTTATCGATATTAGAGAAAAATTACAAAGTTTCACTTCTTCATCAGCTAGCTTTTCGGGAGCTGAGTACTGAACTCGAAATCTAAAACATTCATATTTTATACTAGTGTAAATACAGATGCCTTTAACAACTCAGCCATATGAATGCCCCGCTTTCGCTTTGCAATTGGTCTCTTAAGTTATGCCTTTTTGTTGTTATTCCTGGATACACCATTACATACTTACCTGATCGGCGCTTAACCGTTCCAAAGGTAATGGCCGTCCAACAAGACGCGCTTCTTCGCTCTGCCAACTGGCGCCAATTGATCACACCACCGGAGTTTAAATCGTTTTCCACCTACATGGCCTAGCCAGCGCAGCCGCTGCGTTTTAATTCACTGGACTATGTTGATGTTTGCATAAGCTCGTACGGCTCATCATAAAATCTTCTTCGGTACTCGCCATCGCCAACGCGTAGAGGTCCATAAATCTTTCGAAGAACTTTTCTCTCGAATATTCCCAGCCGCTTTATCTGATGCTGTCATGGTTCTTGCTTCTTGCTTGCACGGGTACAATAAGTGACTTGTGCATAATTTTCGTTTGCCGAGAGAGGACTTTACTTTTCAATTGCCTACCTATTTCAAAGTAACATTTATTGGCAAGAGTGGTTCACTGGATTTCAGAGCTGATGATGTTGTTAGTGTTAATGCTGGTTCCCAATTAAACGAAGTCTTTTACTATGTCAAAATTATGGCTGCTAACAGTAGCGCAGTTGGCAAGGCGCGTATGCGCTGACTCTTTGCTCGATGACAGCAGGTACTTCGTTTTATCCTCATTCACCATTAAATCCATCTCTACCGCTTCTTTTTCCAGTTTGGAGTAAGCAGAACTAACGGCGCGGGTGTTTAGGCCGATGATATCAATGTCATCAGCATACGCCAGTAATTGCACGCTTTTATAGGATGTTATTCCAGAGCGGTTAAGTTCTGCAGTTACTATAATTTTCTCCATTAAAGAAACGTACGATAGGGAGTCACCCTGTCTGAAATCTCGTTTAGTTTCAAACGGATCGGAGAGGTCCTTCCCAATTCAGACTGAGCGAATTATGTTGCTCAACGTCATTTTGCAAAGCCGTATAAGTTTTGCGGGGAAACCAAATTCAATCATAGCGGCAGCTATGTCCGACGATATTTTGCAAAGAAGCTGATACATGCGCCTAGCCAACTCTTCACCGCCGTTTTTAATCAACTCAGCAGAAAATCCATCAGCGCCTGCGGCTTTGTTGTTTTTAAATCTTGTTATTACGGTTCTCACTTCATCATAATGGGGTGGGGGACATTTATTCCATCATCAGCGATTGCGGGGTCGGCTTCGTCATACCTGTGCGGTAAATCGCTGTCTCCATTTAGGAGAGCAGAAGAATGATCCCTCCATAATCTAAATACTCTATGGAAATCGATTACAAGGTCGCCATTTTCGTTCTTACAAGAGTTTGCTGCGGACTTAAACTTTCCGCCTGTCGCCGCATTTTTTGGAAAAAATTTCGGACGTTATTCCTGGGGGCTTGCAGCTCAAGCTCCTCGCACTCACGCCTTTCTGCCATCGCCTTTTTCTTCCTGAAAGGGCGTCTCGAATCCCTTTTCAACTCGCGATAGCGTTCGCACACTTATCTTGTTGTGCTCGCTTTAACTTAGTACTGTAGGCAGCGTCTTTTCTTTCGGTTGTAAAGCGGCATTCTTCATCGTACTAGTTGTTTTTCCGTGCTCGCCGGTAACCAATTTTTTCCTCGGCGGTAGTAGAAATGCTTTGGGGATATGCTCCAACTGCTCCTGCATTCCGCCGGATGGAGTTGTGCTCTCAGAGAGCAAGTGTGAGAATCGAGTTGCAAAATCATTGGCAGTCTGTTGCGATTGGAGGCATGCCGTCCGTCTAACACAACGTGATCCATCTGATTGCGTGTATTTCGATCGGGGATAGAGATGTAGCTTGATGTATCTTTTTATGCATGAACCTCATGTTGGATATGACAATGTTTCGAGTACCCGCAAAGTCAATCAGCTTCAGTCCATTGGGAGAATTTTCATTGTGTAGGGTGAACTTTCTGACTGTGCCGCCAAAAACACCTTCTTTGCCCACCCTGGCGTTAAAGTCGTCTAGGACGACTTTTATGTCATGACGGGGTCAGCGCTCGTATGTGCGTTCTTATCGTTCATAGAAAGCGTGTTTCACCTCATTGTCTTCCTCCTCTGTCGGTGCATGGGCGCAGATGAATGACATATTAAAAAATTTTGTTTCACTCGGATAGGGCGAGACGTTCGTCTACAGGCGTGAACACCAATACTTAGCGACAAAGTCTCTCTCCCACCACGAATCCGACGCCGAAACTGCGCTTATTTCTATAGCCACTCCAATAGATGTCACAATTTTTAATCTTCCTTGCTTCGTCCAACGCATTTCTTGGATGGCGCTGATGTAAGATTTTACTTTGACGAGGACATATATCAGCCGGGCATCTACACCAATCCCATTCAGGTAGCGAACGCTCCAGGTGCTTGCCCTCAAATCATTGTCCTTCAAGTATTTGCCATGGTCGTCGTCAGTAAAGGGTTGTCTTTTTATCCGAGGCTTGTTGTTTCCTTTCAGTGGAGTGTAGTTTGACGTGGCGGATTCCAAGCCCAGCACACAACCCGCTGAGCGGAGATAAAAATATGTGGCTACCCAGAGGATACTTGGCCGTAAGCCACCGGAAGTAGTGAGCTGCTTGAACCGCATGCAAAAGAATCGCTCTGACCATTCCCAGGTGAATGGCGGTCAGAAGCTTACCCCACTTGCGTGGGCTTCTACATACGGCCAGCGGCGTAACAATAGGGTGGCAGGGCTGACAAAATGCCACGAGGGCCCCGGGCCAAGAGGTCGCGAGCTCAAAAATATTTGTTTACATTGTATCAGAGTATTTTATTTTATTTGAAAAGTATATTTTTATTAGTTCTTAAAATCCAAAGTGAGAAAACTGAAGATCATTTCAATTTAATCGTTAAGCATTTAAACTAAACTAAACAAAAATATTTTTTTAGTATGAATTAAGCGGGGGTTGCTCTTATTGCTTTAAATGTATGAAAATATTTATTTGAATCAATTTTTAATTAATAATTTATTTAATAATTTGGGAAAAATTCAAACAACGTGACATCAGGACGGACAAGGCGACAGCTGTTTCGATTATACCTTGTAAATATCTTCAAAGCCGGGAGTGGGATTTGAAACCGCACTCCTACGATGGTTGAAGTGTTACAAACTCATTCAGCCATGTCATGCCATAATTGTTGTAAAAAGATGTTAATTCATTTTTGGAGTTTTACGCGTTACCCGTGAAGAATAATTTAACGTAGTTCTGACCGTCAAAATACCGATAATTGCACACCTCTGTTCATTATAAAACGCATCCATTGTTTTCTATATATTTTATCGCTGTAAGTTGGCAGCGCGGGTGAGTATTGATGATCGAGAAATTCCCTATTTTGTTTTTACTTTTTTCGTTTTGATATTTTATGAGGGCTCTACTTACTGCATATTTTTGTTCGATTATTTTGACAATTGGTGATTTGCATCTATGATTTTTCGTATTTGTTCTTTATTGAATATGAAAATGGTGATTCCAGAAAATATTTAAGTGGGAGCGAAAAACCAAAGAGAAAGAGGGAGATCGAAGAAAAAAATAATAAAAAGCTACCTAAAATTACTCAACACTTGAAAAATTACGACTTAAAGTGAAGAATTGGACCTTACTAAAAGTATACCAGAATTATCAGGCGCAGCATCCAACACCAGTGACTGTGCAGATCGAGAACAACCACAACAATGTACTAGCAAAAAACAATAAAATAAAAATAAATGTAAAGCGCGATAACCTCCGAAGATATTTTAGGCCGAGATTCTCTTCCAATTTGTGTCATGTTCCTTTTAATTTTTCCTAGAAATTGGCGGGACAGGACCTACTTGTTTTATACCGACTACGAACGACACCTGCAATGCATATGAGATTTCACTGAGAGCTTTTCATGGCTGAAATACACTCGGAGTGCTTGCCAAACACAGCCGAGGGGCGATCCTGCTTAGACAAATTTTCTTCTTATTTGAAAAAACTGTTTCTAAAATTTTGATGTTCCTTTTGCCGGGGCGGGAACCCAGGATCTGCGGTGTGGATGGCGCAGCACGCTACCATCACACCACGGCAGCCGCATGATCAATATTGTACCTTCGCCATATCGTCGGTACAATGCCAAGGTCACGAATGTGCCATTATTGTTTTAACGAAATATTATATATGTCAAATTTTACAAAGCCAAAAAAACAAATGTGAATATTTTTGAAAAGAATTAAAAAATCATTTTTCAATTAACATTACTTAGTGGTTTACAAAAGTAAACCTTCCAATAGTGGTTGAAAAATTCAAAATTAAATTTCTATTAATTAAATCTCCATTTTTAACAATGTCTTACGTGTTTTTCTCAGAACATCAAATATGCACATTCGTGACTTTGGCATTGGACCGACGATATGTTACTGATAAGGGTAATTTAAAAGATTGAAAAGGTTCGTGATTGAAAACGGATATTGTAAATCCAACAACATCACTATATTGTTTCCAAGTCTGGCGTGAAACTTGAACGTAAATGGCTATCCTATTCTTTAATACTTCAGGAAGCGTATTGTGAACCGTGTTGGTTATTCGGAAATTGGGTATCATAGAAAATACAAGTTTGGATTGAGAGCGATGACGACTGGAAACATATTGCTGATGCCATGCAATGACACGAAACATCAAAAATTTATCTCGATTCCTTACGTATCAATAGTGGGGGCTACATGGAACACTCGATGAAAAGCAAGAGTCTATGATCAAAAAAGAAGAATGGTTTTGGCGCCAAATACTTTCTGGGCTCCTTGACACTATCAACGTGTCATTTAGTCTTTCGTTTGGTTCACTGTGCTGCTCATAGTTTGAATCTAGTACTTAATGATGCAGTGAGAGAGGTTATTGATATGCAAAATATTTTTGAAAAAATTCAACAAATTTATAATATTTTTGGGCATAGTATCACAAGATGGAATATTTTATCAAGTTTTATATTTTATAAAGAAAATGAGGCTTCAACATCAATATCTTTAAAAACATTAAACCTTACTAGATGGGCAGGGCACTATGATGCCGTTTTTGCTTTAAAAGTTCGGTTTGTTGATGTGCGCTAACGAAAACATTCTGTTCATTGCAAAATTCTGTTAAATTGCAAATCAGAAGAAAGAAATGAAGCTGTTTCACTCAAAAAGAAGATCGAAAACTACAATTTTGTTGTGTTATTTGTTTTTCATTGCCAGATCCTACTTACTATCGATGTAGCCGCTAAAGCACTTCAGCCTAAAGCCACCAATCTTTCAAATGCCTTAAACGGTTTTAAATTTTTCTAGAAGAATTGAAAAGGTATCGACATGAATTTGAAAATTTAAAAATGGAAGCAAATAGTGTAGCAGAAAAATGGTCCCTCACCGCTGTATTTTCTAAAACTAGCCAGAGGCAGGTAAAACGCAATTTTGATGAGCTTTGCGAAGATGAGTGTCTCCTAGATCCGGAAAATTTGTTCAAAGTGAACATATTTTATCGAGTATTGGACATTATTATAAACCAACTGAATTCGCGTTTCATTCCAATGAATGAAATTGTTTCTATTTCAGTGTTTTGCAGCCTCCCAGCCTTTTAAATGACACCGAAACAGAAAAGTCGTCGTGTATTAGAAATCTTGCTGATTTATTAATAATAGAAAATCATTATATGACTTGCAGCTTTCCTGTTATTAAGGTTATTTCTTACAATTCCTGAGACTACAGCAGGTTGGTTGGAGTGGCGAGTCCCTATTTACTCCAATTAGCGCTCATGCCCCGTTTTGATGCCACAAACTCGTGAATTAACCAATGAAAGGGTATTGTAAGAAGACCAATAAACATTTTCACGAGCCTCAGGGAAAACCCGTCCCCTATATCCATCCCGTGGAGTTCATAAATTTGGGAGGCTTTCCCGGCCTAACATCCTTGGGTTCTGGGAGGCTTTCGAAAAAGTGCTTTCCAAGAAACTTTATTCTGCTTCGACAGTGTGCTGGGCATTCGCACAGCAGATGCTCAACCGTTTCCTCCGCCTCCGGACGCTTGCAGCTGCGACATGAGGTATTGTGTTCCAGTCCCATCCGTGGCGCATGTACCCCAATTGTCCAATTCCCCGTGAGCACTGCAACTACTCTGGATATATCCCTTCGGTTCATCTTAAAGACAGCTACAGATCGTTTTTCGTTATATAATGGCCACATGCTCTTGGAAACTCTACAGGTCCGCAGCCGATTCCACCTACCGTTGGCCTCACTCAATCAGTGCTGGGAGATGCGACCCTTCTTGAGTCCCAGGGGTGAAAGGACTTCCTTCACTCCTGAACATCAAGAGCCGCACCACGCCGTGCCAGCTCATCCGCCATCTCGTTACCCTGTATGTTTAGATGCCCCGACACCCATATCAGGGTAACGATCTACCGGCTCGCCAGACACATGGCGCTCTCCCTACCCTGCCCAGCCAGGTTTGATGATATCGTCTCTGACCCAAGGCCCCAAGAGCCGCCTGGCTATCGGAGAAAATGGCTACCCTGTTAACGTTACCATTGATATCCATTAACGCTTTACACGCCTCTTGGATAGCGAAAATATCAGCTTGAAACACGCTGGCCGAGTCGGGAAGCCGCATACATAAGGACGTGGGCGGGACAGTCGCAAATACTCCCGCTCCCACTCCGCAGGCCATTTTAGATCCGTCCGTGAAAACCGAGATGTCGAATCTCTGAGTGATCCACCCATCTTTCCAATCTTCCCTTGTGGGGAAGGGAATTGTGTAGTTTGTGTCGAATACTTTCCTTGAACATATGTAGCCTGTTTTTGACAAGATTTGGGAGTCGTTAATATTGAGCAGGATACGGCCGTGCCCGTATGTTCGCTTCCTCCAAAGGCCCAACTCCCGAAGCCTTAGGGCACCTTGAGATGCCGTTTTCTTAATAAAGAGATCTACCGGTGGAACATTGCATATCACGTTTAAAGCTTCCAAGGGGCACGGCCTAATTGCCCTCGTGATCGCTCCGCAGGCAGATCGTTGTACTTTCACTAGCATGTTTATTATGTATTTCGCCTCTACCGCCTTCCACCATATGAGTGCCCCATATGTCAGAATTGGTTGACTAACTGCCTTATTCATCCATGCCATGAGATCTGGCCTCAGACCCCACTTTTTACCTAGAATTCCTTTGCAGGCATACATAGCCCCGTAGGCTCGTTTGACTCTGTGCTCTGTGTTAAGTCTCCAGTTGAGTTTTGGGGTGAAAAGACTCCTAGGTATTTGGCCCTATCAGAAAGACGCAACTCCTGGCCATCTAGAGTGTGAAGGTTAAAAATTGGGATTTTGGTCCTCGTGGTGAAGAGTACTAGTTCTGTCTTTTAGGGGTTAACGCTTAGTTAGGCGGTCTCCGCCCAACTGCTCAGCTTCCTCAGTGATCCCTGAATGATCATTCACTAATCACTTTGGGCACAGACGAGATACCAGTATTACTACGTCATCCACGTAGGCCACCACTTTAACCCCACCCCTTTTGAGTTGACGAAACATGTTGTATATAACGCAAAGCCAGAGCAGTGATGACACAACCCCGCCCTGAGGGATCCCTTTCCACGGATATGCCGTGACATCTCTAGCCCCCAGTTTAGCGCTTATCATTCTGGACCGCAGAGCCATCCCTATCCAGTTTACGATAGGGTCCTCTATACCTAGTACATGAAGGGCGCCTTTTATTGCTTCCAGCCGGACATTATCGAAAGCTCCCTCTATGTCCCAGAATGTAGCCAGGATAATTTTTTTGTTTTCGAAGGACGACTCTACCTTGTGGACAACTTCATGTAAAGCTGTCTCTGTTGAGCGGCCCCTGAGATATGCGTGTTGGGCTGTTGAGAGCCCCGAGGTATCCAACCTACCGCGAATGTGGAAGTCCAGTAGTCTTTCAAACGTTTTTAGAACAAATGGCGAAAGACTGTAGGGGCTAAAATCCTTAGGCTTTTCATGTCCCCTCTTATTGACCTTTGGGATGAAGACTACCCTGGTCCCTCTCCAATTCAGGGGCACATAATTAAGCCGAATGCAGGCTTTAAAGATGCGTTCCATTCAGGGTATCACCAGGCAGCGAGTTTTTTGTAACATCGCTGGGAAAATACCATCCGGCTCTGGGGATTTATATGGCGAAAACTGTTGATAGCCCATTCTAACTTTTTTCCGTTATAAGTTCATTTATTAACCAGAGGGAGGGTATTACCCCTGTATACCCCCTCGGTTCCATTTGGCTGGAACTACAGCCTGGAAAGTGCGTTTTTACCAGCAGCTCTACTGTTTCAGCGGAGCTTCCTGTCTATGATCCATCTTCTTTCCTCAAGAATGATGGGCAGGATTTCTCCTTCGACAGAATTTTATCAATTCTCGAAGATTCTTTAGTTGACTCGGTAGAAGAGCAAAATTCTTTCCAGCATTCCGTCTTTGCCTTCTGAATTGCTTTTTTGTAGCACCTGAGACTATATTTATATGGTTCCCAGTTTCCGTTTAACTGGCCTAGGTTGAATAATTTACTAGTCTCTTTCCTGAGCGTAAAAACCACCAGGGGATATACATTTTTACTAAAACTAGTTGGACAAGCTATCCGGAGGGCAGACCCTAAGGCCTCCTCCAGCTTGCTACTGTTAGCATCAAGGTCCCCCTCTGATGAAATTTCCTGTGCAGAATGCCTACCTAGGTTATTTCCTACCACTGTGATGAACCTTCGCCACTGGTCCTCTTTCGATTACGATAGGGAATAGGAATTTCTACATTAAGGCAGATATTGACTAGTATCCTCCTGT
Organism: Eurosta solidaginis; assembly: GCF_040869045.1. Taxonomy (NCBI): domain Eukaryota; kingdom Metazoa; phylum Arthropoda; class Insecta; order Diptera; family Tephritidae; genus Eurosta; species Eurosta solidaginis. The sequence goes on from NC_090319.1 coordinate 241,601,416, forward strand.
GGTCAGAAAACGACCGAGTATCTGATACGCTCCAGCTGTCTACCGCAATATTGCTCCTTCTGCTTAGCAGCGTGACATCTAACACCTCCTTCCACCCGTTGAATGTGTTCGTGGTTGGAAATACAAAGGCGGGTGTGTTTCCTCGATTGTATACTAAGTCAGTATTAATGATAAAATCGAAAAGTGACTCACCCCGAGTGTTGATTTCCTTACTTCCCTATAGGAAGTGCCTGGAATTGGCATCACTTCCCAGCACAATATTGGCAGATCTCCAGTCCTGCAGCAAGGCGCGGACCTCCTCCGGTGGATCGTCCTTGTCATGTGGCATGTAGAAAGAAGCAATTAGTATGCTGACTCCGTCAGGTGTCTCTAGCGAAATCGTCGTTAGATCCGAAGAGCTGTGAGAAGAAACAAGAAGAACATTGTAGTTAGATTTTACCAAAACGCATGTCCTAGGCTTATCGTCCTCGCACTTGTAAAACGTAGAGTATCCCTTTATTGCGAGCCCTTTCACCTAGGTGTCCACACCCAGGGCTCCTGAACAAGGTAAGGAAACAGCTGCATTCATATATGCTGCCTAATTACACCACTGAGGATCTCGTAGCGGTGGCCGTTGAGCAAAAGAATAAGCAGGCATTTATCCTGGCGTCCTGCTACATGGCCCATGCTGCGCAGGTCCCACCGATGGAGTTCAAAAGGCTAGTACAGGAGGAAGGGCGCAAAGGGCGGTTGGTCATAGGCGCAGATGCAAATGCGCACCACAATGCGTGGGGAAGAGCAGATATGAACGAGAGAGGCGAATCTCTGTTTTGTTACATCCTGCAAACCAGTTTGCAGATAGCCAACAGGGGAAATGTCCCTACATACATTGGTCCAACATCCAGCAATGCTCTGGATATTAAATTGAGCTCCAAGTGTGATATATCTAGGTATGATTGGATGGTTCTTGATAGACCATCCTTCTCCGATCATGCGTATATCAGCTTCAACATCCCCCTAAAGAGGGTAGAGATGGGAGGAACCTTTAGAAACCCTAGGTCACCAAACTGAAATAAATTCCAGAAACAGGTAGAAATAAAACTGGGACAACACAAAGAGGTTTCCAATGTGGAGGAACTGAAAGTGTCGAATGAATACCTAACAAGGACGCTTATGACTGCGTATAACAAAGCTTGCCCTCTAAGAAGATTCAGAGGAAAAGCAAAGCCGCCATGGTGGAGCAATGAGCTGAGTCTTCTAAGAAGACAGGTAAAAGAAATGTTTAAGCTCGCAAAGACCGCGGAAAGCGAAGCGTGTCGGGACGAGTACAGGGATCTACTGAGGATCTACAAGCGTGAAATTACCAGGGCGAAGAGAAACTCATGGAAAAGTTTCTGTACGGACATAGAGTGTTCCAGCGAAACAGCACGGTTGAAAAAAGTCATAGCAAAGAGAACGGGGAATGGTCACGTAATAGTGAGGAATCCCTTGAGGTGCTCCTCGATACACATTTCCCATCGGGAGACGGTTTAAAGGAGCCAGCAGATAACACTCACACTTCGATCACGGAGCTAGTATTGCCGGGCTTGGTGACCGATACCAAGATCGAGGGGGCAGTGAAGACGTTTTCTAAGTTTAAATCGCCGGGCCCAGATGGTATATTCCCGGCCATGCTACAAGTCTCAAGTAGGGCAGTTGTGGAATGGCTTAAAATAATATTCAATGGGTGCATACGACTGAATCATGTACCGCACTCTTGGAGAACAGTTTGTGTAGCTTTTTTACCAAAGGCGGGTAAGATCGGTCACATGTATCCCAAAGACTATAGACCCATTAGCTTAACATCATTTCTGCTCAAAACCTTTGAGAGGCTGATAAATGTGTACATAAAGTCCAACGTGGATGAAAAGCTGCTCTCCACAACACAGCATGCGTACACCAAAGGCAAGTCGGTAGACACCGCATTGCATAGGGTGGTAATAAGCATAGAGAAATCCCTGGAATATAAGGAGTATGCTCTAGGAGTCTTCTTGGACATTGCCGGGACTTTCAATAATGTTGCAAAATGGGCGATTATGGATGGTCTTAATTACGTTAAAGTACATCCTGCCTTAATCAGATGGATCGGCTGCATGTTAAATTGCAGAAAGATTACATCACAATGGGGATTGTACGAGGCCACGAAATCATTGGACAGGGCACGCCGCAGGGAGGGGTGCTATCACCTCTGCTGTGGACGCTGGTCATCAACCAACTGCTCAGGCAATTCGATGAGGGACCCGTAAAACTTACGGCTTACGCAAATGACGTAGCAATTGTCATAAGTGGAAAGTGCCTTCCAACGATTAGTTCTCTGATGGATCGGGCGCTTCGCGATATTCATACGTGGGCATCTAATGTCGGTTTGAAAGTCAATGCGGAGAAGACGGATATGGTCTTGTTTACAAAGAGGTACAAGGTCCCAAATTGGACCAGACCTAAGTTAGGAGGGGTGACCTTACAGGAGAAACCTTGCACAAAATATTTAGGAATCATCCTAGACAGTAAGCTGTCATGGAAGCTCAACGTGGAGGAGAGGATCAAGAAGGCCTCAACGGCACTCTATGCATGTAAAAGAATGCTGGGGTGTACGTGGGGCCTATCGCCCTCTCTTTCTCATTGGGTTTTTACAGCGATTGTAAGCCCTATTCTATACTATGGAGTTCTTGTTTGGTGGAAAGCCACACAAAAAACAACATACCTCAAAAAATTAGAGGGGGTATGCAGACTATCGATGCTTAGCATTACGGGAGCCCTGAAAACAACCCCGACGGCTGCACTGTATGCCATTTTGCACATCCCACCTGTAGACCTGGTAGCAAACAACAAAGCGTTAACGACCGCAGCCAGGCTCGGTACTTCGGGGCAGCTTGAGCGCCGGCCATTTGGCCAGAGTAGCATAGCGTCATCAATCACAAGACGAACAGACTACATGATTCCCTATCTGCGCTTCGAGGGAGATCTTAAGGCCACAATAGAGGTGGACGGTTGGCGCACGGGTGCGCAAATGGCCGACGAGGCGATACATGTGTACACCGATGGTTCCAAAGTAGTAGAAGGAGTAGGGTCTGCGGTATACTGCGCTGATCCGGAAATAAGCAGATCCTACAGGCTGCCGGATTACTGTAGCGTTTTCCAAGCGGAAATATTAGCCGTATCCAAAGCAGTAGAAACCCTGGAAGAGAATAGCTTAAGCTGCAACCGTGTTAACTTTTATATTGACAGTCAAGCAGCAATTAAGGCAATAATCTCGCATAGCACAGCATCTAAATGCGTGTTAGAGTGTAAGCAGTCTCTGGAGAGGATCGGGACAGGGAGAAGCATACATCTATATTGGGTCCCAGGGCATATAGGAATAGATGGAAATGAAAATCGACCAAGCGGGAAAAGCGTGGGTTCAAGCGCGGGGCTGTAAAATGTCGAAGATTATGTGTAGGTCTTACAACCTTAGACTAACACAGTTGCTCCTATCATTAAAAAGTGAGGACTGTTGACTCATGACGGGTATTCTGACTGGACACTGCCTTCTGGCGTCACATGCCTTTAAACTAGGCTTGGTCAGTGATAGCAGATGTAGGAAGTGCGGGCTGGAAGAGAAACGATCTGTGCTCGTGCCCTGCAGTTGCCAGGCTAAGACTCCAGCTATTAGGAGTGATACAGCTGTCAGATCTAGAAGCAGCAAGTGGCTTAAGTCCTAGGAAGCTTCTGGTATTTGCCAAGAGGACGGAGTTATTTTATAACATAGGTCCTGGTTTTTGATAGGGTTTTTTAGGAACGGAAGACGTTGTTCTGCCCTAAATATGGCCTATCTGCATACATCTCAATAAGCGTTTTCCGTCTAGCTCTGCCTCCCCCCTCTTATATTTTTCTAAATCCTTTTATTTACTCCTCCCTCTGTCTTTTTCGATTCATCTATCTCTATTTCGTCTCACTCTATCTCTTTCTCAGTCTCCTTCCCGCTTTTCTCAACTCTCAAGTTCTTCTCATTCTTCTTCATCCCTTATTGCCAGTCCCAGAGGGTGATATGTATTTTGTTCCCGTCGTATTCTGAGTCCCAGTTCCACTCTGAGTCTCAGCCCAGTCCTAGTCCTAATCCCAGTCCCAGTCCGTCTCTGGTCTAGTTCCCGAAAAAGGATCGTAAATACTAATACAGGCAAATTAATACACCAAATTTCAGGCAAATCGAATAGGACGTACATATTTATATAGGTATGTTGGTATTATTAATTCATGTCTTTATTTCGGCTTCGCATGCTTATTTATCAGTTTTGCCAGATTGATGCGACTAAATCGAATATGAAAATGGAAATTACTTTAAAGCTCTCAGCAACAGCTTTCATTTGATATCCGTATTACACACACATTGTAGGGGTATCCGGGTCCACGTTTTGGGCTATATCCCGAGACCCTAGTCACCCAGCGATATAAAAATTACTCTGCACCAGAGCACACATCAACAGCGTCAGTTTGATACCCATAATGTAAAAACACATCCTATTGTTATCCTGAAGCACGTTTTTGCCTATATCTCGATACCCTAGTCACCAATAGGTATGAAAACTACCCTGTACTAAAGCACCCACCAACAGCTTTCATTTGATATCCATATTGTATAAACACATTCTAGGGATGCCCGGGTCCACGTTTTGGCCTATATCTCGAAACCCTAGTCTCCAATAGGTACGAAAACTTCCCTGTACTAAAGCACTCGTCAACAGCTTTCATTTGATATCCATATTGTATAAACACATTCTAGGGGTGCCCGGGTCCACATTTTGGCTTATATCTCGAGACCCTAGTCACCAATAGGTATTAAAACTACCCTGTACTAAAGCACTTATCAACGGCTTTCATTTGATATCCATATTGTATAAACACATTCTAGGGATGCCCGGGTCCACGTTTTGGCCTATATCTCGAGACCCAAATCACCCAGCGGTATAAGAAAAAATCTGTAGTAAAGCACACATCAACAGCTTCAATTTGATACCCATAATATAAAAACACATCCTATTGTTACCCTGATCCACGTTTTTGCCTATATCTCGAGACCCTAGTCACCAATAGGTATGAAATCTACGCTGTACTAAAGCACCCACCAACAGCTTTCATTTGATATCCATATTGTAAAAACACATTCTAGGGATGCCCGGGTCCACGTTTTGGCCTATATCTCGAAACCCTAGTCTCCAATTGGTACGAAAACTTCCCTGTACTAAAGCACTCGTCAACAGCTTTCATTTGATATCCATATTGTATAAACACATTCCCGGGGTGCCCGGGTCCACGTTTTGGCCTATATCTTGAGACCATAGTCACCAATGGGTATGAAAATTACCCTGTACTAAAGCACTTATCAACGGCTTTCATTTGATATCCACACTGTATAAACACATTCTAGGGATGCCCGGGTCCACGTTTTGGCCTATATCTCGAGACTCTAGTCTCCAATAGGTACGAAAACTTCCCTGTACTAAAGCACTCGTCAACAGCTTTCATTTGATATCCATATTGTATTAACACATTCCAGGGGTGCCCGGGTCCACGTTTTGGCCTATATCTCGAGACCCTAGTCACCAATAGGTATGAAATCTACGCTGTACTAAAGCACCCACCAACAGCTTTCATTTGATATCCATATTGTAAAAACACATTCTAGGGATGCCCGGGTCCACGTTTTGGCCTATATCTCGAAACCCTAGTCTCCAATTGGTACGAAAACTTCCCTGTACTAAAGCACTCATCAACAGCTTTCGTTTGATATCCATATTGTATAAACACATTCCAGGGGTGCCCGGGTCCACGTTTTGGCCTATATCTTGAGACCATAGTCACCAATGGGTATGAAAATTACCCTGTACTAAAGCACTTATCAACGGCTTTCATTTGATATCCACACTGTATAAACACATTCTAGGGATGCCCGGGTCCACGTTTTGGCCTATATCTCGAGACTCTAGTCAATCAGGGGTACGAAAAATACCCAGCATCAAAGTACTCATAAACAGATTCTATTTGATACCCATATTGTACAAGCACATCCCAGGAGTACCCAGGTCCACGTTTTGATCTCAAGACCCTAGCCAGAACGGGATAAAAGGTATCCTATGTCCGTTCCCTCCTTCTAAGCTACCTCTCCACCAATTTTCAGCCAAATCGGTTCATCCGTTCTACAGTTATGCGTAGTGTAACTAACACGACTTTCTTTTATATGTATAGATAAATAAAGATTCCAGACAATAACAATAAATGTTGTGTGTCTTAATATCACATTTAGCTAAACAACTCATTTATGAAAACTCGTTGAAAATAAGTTCTCTATACTTAAGGCAATTTCTTATATAAACAAAGAGTGAATTATAGTTATAACCCTTAAGGATATTTACCACCTTCTGCAGATCTAAAACTTTCTCATCAAAACAATTAAACCGTATGTCTTTATATATGGGACACACCCCAGTGAAGTGATAGGTATCTTCAGCTACACATAAATTGCACATAGAACAGAATTTGGAAAATCATTTTTAAAACATCGAGCATTAAGATTTAGCAAGCCACCCTTGCTCGGAAAATCAGAATTATGGCGTATGCAGAATACTCATCGTTAAAATAGGTAGAGTACTTAGGGAGCAAGTCGGAGTAAAGATCATGTCACGACTGAATAGAACTATCGGCATAGTCTGCAAACTTTTTTTGAAACAATTTCTCTAGTAAAATTGGTATGCTCATATTAAGCGATGCGGAAGAAAAGTCAGACAGAGGCACCATGTCGACACTTTCATAAACGTTTCTCCACTTTTTGACCCAGTACGACACTTGCCTCACTGTCTCCTCTGCTGCAACTCGGGACAGTCTATTTGCAATCGGCAATTAAATACGTTTACCTAATACTATGTTCAAACAGAAAAATAAATTAAGGCAATTTCGATTTAAATTGTTTGGTGTTCATACAACTCAATTTAGCTTGCACAATAATAATTTGATAGCTGGTTGGCTCATCTTTACAGCAACAACATACCTTTGTTTAGACTGTCAAAATGTGCATGTTGGTATTAGGCGAATGCAATGAAGTGAAAACATAAAGCTTTGAAATTTTTTTGTGTTGTAAGAAAATGTGTTCAATGTTTTGGTTTCATTTTGAGTTTGCCATCTTCCTGTGACAATCCTTCCTCCAGTGAAATGAAAAAAATAAAATCGGCTGATGAGATGAGCCAACCATATAGTTGAGCCATGTGTAAAACTGACGTTTAAATCTACTCAATAAACATACTTTACGAGGCTGAATTTGCAGTTTGAAACAATTTATTACGTGATTTTTTTAAATTGGCAATTTATGACTACAAATGGTATAAATTGCTAATTTGGCGTGTGTTTGTACATAGTATAATAATCGCAGTATTTGGTTGCAATGCAAATATATTGGCCCGTAATCATAGTCGCTGACTAAAATGCTCTTTAGTTAAAATCTTGCCTAAATTAAAAATGGGATTTAAAATTTTGGTCTGTCATAGACATATTAAACAAAGTTTTCAGCTAAAATAAGCATGGACAGGGTATCCGCATGAAAAAAGGTATTGATTGGCGCTATGAAGAAATTTTAAAAGTTCACCCTGTTACTTCAACCGTGGTTACTTGACCCCACGTATAAAAAATGATAATTTTTTAGTTGACAAAAACTCTTACAATACCACAAAAATTGTCAAAGGGGTACTTGAAAACGCGTTTTGATCATAATCCGGTGGCGGATAATTATCATTCAATTCTATTTAAAAGTTATTAGCAAACGTTTTGTAAAAATTTGCTGTTTTTTATTATCCGTCAATTTAAAATTATTTATTGAACATGAACATACTTATTTAAAGAAAATTTACTTAATTTCGTTCTTAAAAAATTATTTAAATCTCGCAACATAAACGAATAAGTAGTCAAAGCGGGTTTGGGCTCCTTAAAGCAAAGGAAGCAACAAGGCTATCCACTCATACACTCGTATTCAAGTTGAATAGTTTATATAGTTTGTAAGAATGTTGTAAAGAAAAATTGTTTGCACTAAGACAGATGTGACGGCCAAAATAATGCAAACCTTTAATGTTAGGTGGTCCTATCCGTTAAAGCCGTTTAATTTAATAGACCCGAAACCGAATAGGGGTAACTCTAACCTCGATACTAATAAGTATGCAGGACATTCAGTGATAATCAGGTTAAATCAAATTTAGGTTTGTCTTCGCAAGGTCAGCATAAATAAAAGGAGTTTAGTATAGTTTTCCATAGGAAAGAAGTGACCTAGAATTTTAGCCATTGTACATGGACCTGCAAAGTGTAAGTCTCTTTTACATTAGAAAATCATTGAACTCAAGTCGATCATGACATAGACTAAGAGGGTGATAAAGGGGGAAGTAGTTCAGCAGCCCCCATACCAAGCAGATCTTAAAATTGTTGTTGCTAATTCTTGTTGTATTCCGTGTTTTATTTCACGGGGGATAGGGGACATTCCCACTCCTAATAGCTGGAGTCTTAGCCTGGCAAGCGCAGGGCAAGAGCACAGATCGTTTCTCTTCCAGCCCGCACTTCCTACATCTGCTATCACTGACCAAGCCTAATTAAAGGCATGTGACGCCAGAAGGCAGTGTCCAGTCAGAATACCCGTCATGAGTCTACAGTCCTCTATTTTTAATGATAAAAGCAACTTTGTTAGTCTAAGGTTGTAGGACCTGCACATAATCTTCGACACTTTACAGCCCCGCGCATGAACCCACCCTTTCCTGCTTGGTCGATCATATGCACCTCTCGCCTTCGCTTAATCTCGCCCAGTCTATTTGGCACGTCTACGGAACAAGCTCCAAGGGATGCGCCCTTTTTAGCTAATTCATCCGCTTCTGCATTCGCATCTATTCGCATATGCCGTGGGACCCAATATAGATGTATGCTTCTCCCTGTCCCGATTCTCTCCAGGGACTGCTTACACTCTAACACGTATTTAGATGCTGTGGTATGCAAGATTATTGTCTTGACTGTCAATATAAAATTTAACTCGATTGCAGCTTGGGCTATTTTCTCCCAGGGTCGGGGTTGTTTTCAGGGCTCCAGTAATGCTAAGCATTGATAGTCTGCCTATCACCTATAATTTTTTGAGATAGGTTGCTTTTTGTGCGGCTTTCCACCAACCAAGAACTTCATAGTATAGGATAGGGCTTACAATCGCTGTAAACACCCAACGAGAAAGAGAGGGCGATAAGCACCACGTACACCCCAGCATTCTTTTACATGCATAAAGTGCCGTTGAATCCGTCTTCACCCTCTCCTCCACGCTGAGCTTCCATGAAAGCTTACTGTCTAGGATGATTCCTAGATTCTTGTGCAAGGTTTCTCCTGTAGGATCACCCCTCCTAACATAGGCCTGATCCAATTTGGGACCTTGTACCTCTTTGTACACAAGACCATATCCGTCTTATCCGCGTTGACTTTCAACCCGACATTTGATGCCCAGGTATGAATATCTCGAAGCGCCCGATCCACGAAAGAGCTAATCGTTGGAAGGCACTCTCCACTTATGACAATTGCAACGTCATTTGCGTAAGCCGTAAGTTTTACGAGTCCCTCATCGAATTGCCTGAGCAGTTGGTTGATGACCAGCGTCCACAGCAGAGGTGATAGCACTCTGATTTCGTGGCCTCGTACAATCCCCATTGTGATGTAATCTTTCTGCAATTTAACATGCAGCCGATCCATCTGATTAAGGCAGGATGTACTTTAGTGTAATTAAGACCATCCATAATCGCCCATTTTGCAACATTATTGAAAGTCCCGGCAATATCCAAGGAGACTCCTAGAGCATACTCCTTATAGTCCAGGGATTTCTCTATGCTTATTACCACCCTATACAATGCGGTGTCTACCGACTTGCCTTTGGTGTACGCATGTTGTGTTGTGGAGAGCAGCTTTTCATCCACGTTGGACTTTATGTACAAATCTATCAGCCTCTCATGGGTATTGAGCAGAAATGATGTTAAGCTAATGGGTCTATAATCTTTGGCATACACGTGACCGATCTTTCCCGCCTTTGGTAGGAAAGCTACACAAACTGTTCTCCAAGAGTACGGTACATGGTTCAGTCTTATACACCCATCGAATATTATTTTAAGCCACTCCACGAACGCCCTACTTGAGACTTGTAGCATGGCCGGGAATATACTATCTGGGCGCGGTGATTTAAACTTAGAAAACGTCTTAACTGCCCACTCGATCTTGGTACCGGTCACCAAGCCCGGCACTACCCGCTCCGTGGTCGAAGTGTGAGTGCTGTCTGCTGGCTCTTCTAAACCATCTCCCGATGGGAAATGTGTATCGAGGAGCACCTCAAGGGATTCCTCACTATTACGTGACCATTCCCCGTTATCTTTCTTTATTATTCCGTGGACCATATTTCCCTTTGCTAGGACTTTTCTCAACTGTGCTGTTTCGCTGGAGCACTCTATGTCCGCACAGAATCTTTTCAATGTGATTCTCTTCGCCCTGGAAATTTCACGCTTGTAGATTCTCAGTAGATCCCTGTACTCGTCCCAACACGCTTCGCTTTCCGCGGTCTTTGCTAGCGTAAACATTTCTTTTACCTGTCTTCTTAGAAGACTCACCTCATTGCTCCACCATGGCGGCTTTGCTTTTCCTCGAATCCTCTTAGAGAGCAAGCTTTGTTATACGCAGTCATAAGCGTCCTAGTTAGGAATTCATTAGACTCCTCCAGTTCTTCCACATTGGCAACCTCTTTGGGTTGTCCCAGTTTCGTTTCTACCTGTTTCTGGAATTTAGTCCAGTTTGTTGACCTAGGGTTTCTTAAGGTTCCTCCCTTCTCTACTCTTTTTTAGGGGAGGCTGGAGCTGATATACGCATGGTCGGAGAAGGATGGTCTTTCAGGAACCATCCAATCATACCTTGATATATCACGTTCGGAGCTCAGTGTAATATCCAAAACATTGCTGGATGTTGGACCAATGTATATAGGGACATTTCCCCTGTTAGCTATATGCAAATTGGTTTTCAGGATGTAAAAAAAAAGGAGATTCGCGTCTCTCGTTCATATCTGCTCCTCTCCATGCATTGTGGTGCGCATTTACATCCGCGCCTATAACCAACCGCCCTTTGCGCCCTTCAACCTGTACTAGCCTAGTTCCTCAGTAGTGTAATTAGGCAGCATATATGAATGCAGCTCTTTCATTACCATTACTGCGGCTCGCACCCGTCCTCCCGTTTGCGCATAGTAAAAGCCAAGCCCGCGCGCGCTAAGTCCAGGAACCCTTCCTCCCGACGTTGTCGTCCCCCCCCCCCCCCCCGCTTGCCCTTTTGGTTTAGAGTGTTCGAAGCCCACTTCAGCCTTATTTAACTGTTGTGCAGGGTGTTCCTCTGTGCGACTCAGAGCACCATCTGGCTGTTGGTCCTCTTCTAACACCTTCGTAGTGACGTCGGCTACCTTCACCTGTCTTTTTTCCCTTAGGCTTTTGAGGTCCTTCTCGACTTCGCTTCTGAAGAAGTTACAGTGTATCCTCCGACTTCAACACGCATGGTATCCATACCTTAACTTTTGGTACCGTGGGGATTAGCGCTTTATCCACCACCTTAAACCGCGCGTTCGTGCCTTGCCCCTGGAGGGTTGGATCCACTTCCTCCAGCCACCGCAAGCTCGCGATGTTGTCGCACGTTATCATCTTCACACCATTATACCATCCCCCCGAATCAAAGGTTGGAAGGGGCTTACTTTGTTGTTTCTGCATCATCTTAAGCATTAAGCTAATAAGTTCCCTTTCTACAGATTTCCACCTTTCAGTAGTCATCTGTCCGAAAGGACTGCTACGATCAACCAGCGCCACAGTCAGTGACTGCTTTGCCATATCACTCATCTTCTCGGGAAAAGCCGGAGTCTTAGTGTTAACTCCCTTTGGCACCTCCGAGAAAGCCGGAGTCTTAGCTTTAACTCCCTTTAGCACCTCCGAGAAAGCCGGAGTCTTAGCGTTATCGCTTTGGCTTATCTCGTGCTTCCGTAGTTGGAACTTCCCTCTGACTGGCAGCTTTCGAGGTAGTTGCTACCTCGCTATTGGGGCCCATCTGTCTTATAGCTTTGGGCCTACTTGTCTTGTCTATTCGACTGCCCTGCCTAGCGGCTCTGAGACTGGGTCTTTCCAGCCTCTTGAAAGCAGGCTTGTCGCTTTCGGCCGAACGTAGCCTCTTCATTTCGCCATTCGACGCTTCTTCCTTCTAGTACCGGTTGCAGAACCGAGGGTTTCTAACAGCAAACCTTTTGAACTGCCTTCGACCTACTTCTACCGACTCACGGGCCCATTCCAAGCGCTCGATCTCCACTTCTGTTGGGTTGACCACTGCTCCCAGGCGTTGGACAATCCTTAGTGCTGCACGGTACTGCGAGAGAGCTCTTTTACTTCCTCAGCTCCGTACCCTTCTACACTCTTCTACTCCGTTTTCATTTGTGTGCTTTTCCAACACGGAGTTCATTGAATCATCACTACTCTCGCTCCCCGAGTCCAACGCATCGCTTAATGCGTATTCGTCGTCCTTGGCGTGCTCCTCTTATCATCCTACTTATTACAATTTGGTAATGAGTCGTTCATCTTGGTCGTACGACCACCTGCCCGACAAGGCGGGCTCAGCGGTCCAGTATTATATACGTGGAAAAACCGTCAGCCACAGCAGCGCCCCTTACTGTGGTAATGCCATCAATACTTCCCGAGGTGGTCCGGTATCGGGAAGGCTCCGTTCGAATACAGCCGAATTTATTCCCTGGCTGCAAATCGTCCAATAGGCATGGTCCGTATAACACCCTGGATTAGGGGGTTGGCAGTTCTTGGTCACCGACATTCCGCCGCCCTCCTATGAGGCGAAACGGCGTAGATGCTAATCCTAAACAGCTCCGCCTCATAGTCGGGCGCTATGGAGATCGGCTAAGCCATCACACCAACGACAAATTGCCTACCCTAGTGAGGGAGGAATGATGTAGATGTTGATAATTTCTAGGTTTGCATCGCCTGACCGAACAGATAAGCCTTGACGTTCTAAGACACTGTCCCTGCGGCCGATGTCGCGGAGACCAGAACATCTAGGAAAGTGGCACCGTCCAAGGCAGGAGCTGCACTGGGCGGATGTCGCAAACATATATATTCTGTGCTGGCAAACGGTTCAAAAGGAGGTAGAGACAAAGAGTCTGTTTCCCTGACCTACACGATTGCTGCCGGAAAAGACGGGGGAATAAGACGGGGGCAGGGGCTGATGCTCGGCATTGCTCCCGAATCTACTACGGAGGTTGTAGGTATGAGTGGGAGCGGCCGTATTAGTTGGTGGTGCCGTGGGGCGTGAGCAGCAGCGGGTACTTGTTGTGGCTTGCTGAGCAGCTGCTGGAAGGTAGCGGGGGCGCTAAGGCGTAGACTACGGGACGCCCTTGGGCCTGAAAAGCAAGGAGCTACAAAAGAATTATAAAAGTTACGTTGACGTCGGGTTTTGGGATCTAGCCCAGAACAACCTGTCCGATGCAACCTTCCTTTACACGAGACACACTGACAAGAGTATGACCGTCCGAAAAAGATTCCTTTCCGGCAGACGCAGCAAAACCATTTCTCAGGACCGGGGTCAGGAGACGGACCCGGATTGGATTCGATACCTTCCCGGAGCAAGAGAATATGGAGCAGTCCCGCTGCAAGGAGCTGCTGGGAGGATGACAATTTGTGGGAGGGCGCATCAAATTATATGGTGTTACACTGAAATGACAGTCCTTGGTCGGGAAAGATCCCGAATCGCTCCGGTACATAGAACCGACTGCCTTGGGAAGCGCTATCCCCGTCCTAGAGTCCGTCCTTGTTACCGTCTGTAACGTCGTTGTCGTTCGTGTCGTTGTTTTCTTTTTTGTGTTTGTTTTCGTTATTATTCTTTAAAGAGTTCATGTTTTGGTCCCACAAGTATGCACGGAAAGGGTTGGTCGCTCGTCCGCAGAGCCGGCATGCGTAGAGAAGGTACTTATACCTCCGAACTTGCCCGGGCATCGGAGGGGACCGTTCGAGACCATCTACTCAATATCCTCCCGCTGGCCATTCGGCCCTCGGCACGGGTACCTCAACACTTTGGCTTAGGGTGGTGGGATAGGGCATGGACCGGGATGGGAAAAAGACAGGAAATAGGTCTTTGGGTGTGGGAAAGGGGTCGCCGCTTGAATTCGCCGCCGAAGCGTTACCAGGTGTCACCACGAGGAGACTCCCCCCTACCCCAGGGGTGGGTGTTAAGCACCAACGAGGCGACGCTTTGGGGTGGCGCTGGTGTATGCAAAACGCAACACCCCCATAAATGACATCCCGTGTTTAAAAGTACTATTTATAGATATTAGTGACTACAGCTAATGCTGAACGATCATTTCTAAACTAAAATTGATAAAACCCAATGAAGAAACTCTATGAGAAAAGACAGGTTATATAACTTGGCTATTCTGTCTACTGAAAATTCTATAGCCCGACCTTTAAACTTGTATGATGTTATAGACACTTTTCCGGAACAGAAATCCCGAAGAAACGATTTTTCTTAATAAATATCTTATTAAAATAAATTGTTCTTTTTATTTCATTGTAAATTCATGCATTGAGATATTATGTTCTGTGAATGAATGTGAAGTCTCCAATACGCATTGTGCTAGCATGGACTGCATATCATTCTTAATTGCCTAATACTATTTTCACACACACGGCTTATTGAATAATAAAGGCAGTTTTCTACATTAAGAGGCTTATCGAGCTCAATCTTCCATAGAAGATTCAAATCTATAATTATTTCATTAGTGACTAATCGAATGCCTAATGAAATCAAAAGCCCAATGCAACTCTGTTGGGAGCGTTCAGTTTCTTAGTTTTTGGAGTGTTCAGTGCTTAAAAATGTCATTTGTCAAAGCAAATGTCATTGTCTGTCATATAGCATTGTCATTTTATTCCCTTGACATATCATCGTTGATACTAATTGAGCAGTTACTTCTGTGTGAAAGCAAAAAATTTACGATTTCCTTAGAAGGTGAAATTAGATCATTAAGTTCCTGTGTGAAAACAGTATAAGAGAGGTGCCATTTGTGGGACATATACAACGGTTAATGGAGTATGCTGAAAATTTCGAAGTTTATTAAAATTAAATTGAGTACAATGTGACTTTTTTTTTTTGATAGGGCCCCACCAAAAGAATTTGCCACGGGTATGGACCCGTGCGACCAGGTGGAAATAGATTTAAACTCCCTTGGGGTGACCAACTGGCGCCAGTTGGCAGAGCGAAGAAGCGACTGGCGCGTCTTTTTGGAAGTCCATAACCGTTTAAACGGTTATGCGCCAATTATGTAGTGAGTACTTATTTGGTATTTAAGATCTAGTTCTGAGCCAGAAACTGGTATCACTAGTTGCTGACTTTCCGACAGGATTTATATACTCATCTTCTAACGTCTCAAAGGTTTTGAGCAGAAACTATGTTAAACTAGCGGTCCTGTATTCTTTTGGTTTCATGTAACTGATTTTTTCACCTTTGGTGGGATAACGGCGGGATCAGTTGATCGAAGTGTAAGTGTTGTCTGCTCGCTCTTCTGCATCATCTCTCCATGGAAAATGTACGCCGAGAACAGCCACAAGGAGCTGTTTACCACGCCGCGACTACTCTCCGTTCCTTTAAGTGAACATTAACTCTGAAAACCATACACAGCTGGGTGTAAATATAGCAGAAAGCCTCTAAGCTGGAAGGGAAGGTTTAAGGAGGGATTGGTTTCCCTTGATGTTTTCAGTAAAATTCAAACTAATACAGTTTTCAGAGGGCTGGGCATATGATATTGCACCTTAAGCGTTTTTATTTATAATTGTATAATTAAATAAACCATTTGGTTCTACAAGGAGGTATTGCACCTTGCTTTTCATGCGATGTGGGAGGTGTGACCATTACACATATTTTCTATATTGTTTTATACTGAGACTTGAGCAATATTTCTTTTGAACGCACTTAACGTGGTCATAAAGATAACAACACGAATATCGACGCCATTTAATGTTGGAAAAGGTTAATCATCTATTTCAATGATCCCTGGTAACACGACATGCTCTTGCTTTATATAAGTACGTAAGTTATTTATAAACAGGAATTTTTGAGCACAGTGTCTTTAAAATCCGAAATTCTAAAATAATTTGTAAAACTGTAAAGCCAGATACCGGAAATTTTATGGTTGGGGCGAACAGTCCGAAAGACGCTTTCTAAGTTCAATCCGCTTGCTGCCTCAAGATAAGACGGCTGGTTGGAGCCTTAATCACGTAGGCAGAGGACACGTATATACCCACATTTTCAACATCTTTTGCCAAAAGCCCCAGTTAACATGCGGGTGTTGCCAAATGCCAGTGCTATGTAAGTGCGCCCATCTGTAGGGGTGATAAGACAAAAATGGCGAATCACTTATATAATAAATTTGGATGTACCCACAACCATTTTAAAAAATTTCATATCTTCCATCATAAAATCAATTCAGTACAAAAGTTCAACACTCTATCGGCATAGGTCTGGTCCATGGTGCAGCAAACCAGACAGGTGAAGTCAATATTACAAAATGGAGTCGCATATAACAATACTCGCCCTCATATTTTAGGTGTTGCTTCTTGACTTATCTGTAGCATTGATTTTTTCAGTATCATAAAAAATACCACAATAATGCGTTTGTGAAATATGAAATAACGCGCTGGCAAATAACTCCTACGCTCTGTATTTTCTTTTGTGGGAGGATTTATTTCCTTTTCCTGAGATTAAATGGAAAAGTTTTAGTAAACGGAACTGAATGGCTGGATCTTCAGAGTATTACATTGTCCTCAACTAAGGAATATGGAAACATACTGCCGACGTCACTGTGATGATTAACGATCTGGAACAATATCATGTAGTTGCGGATGATTATCTGGGAGGCTTGTAATGCAACAACTTGGGTTTGATGGTATACGGTCCCATGGCCCAACATTTGCCTACATATGTAAACAAAGCGTTGAAGTATTCTCATTTAGCAGAAGCAGAGGTTTTACAGCAACTATGCGTTAACAAATCAGAGCTGTCGGATTTACCTGATGGCAAAAAAAAACTTTGTTATATGATAGCCGGTCAATTATTTGGTCTTCGTCAGAAGAAATAGGCGTTTTTGACCATTATTTGCTTAGTGCAAAGTTTCGGCTCGACGTTTCGCTAACCGCCTTAGCTGCTTCGGGAGCGAAGATGAATTTATTGAGTAATTTTTATTACAAACAACAAGAATGTGCAAAAATATCTCACCAATAACTTTCCAATAAGTTCTGCAGCTATAAAGTTTTGTATTCCGCTTGCTAACCCCTTGAGTCACTCTGTATTTTTTAGTTTGCCTTAGTCGGCTCACTAAATTTCCCTATCCTTTTCATTTCTCCATAAATCCTCCCGCTTTTTCTCTTTCTCTTCCCGCTCTTGCTTTTATCCAAGTCTAACTCTCACTTTCCTTAATCCTAATTTTCATGTTAACTTGTTAACCTGTTTTTACTACTTTGTCTCAAACCATTACCCTTGCTCTTACTTTTAATTTCACCCTCCATCCTCTTTATTTTCCGACTGCACTTCAAGTTCCTCTAATTTTTTCCCATTTCTTCCGCATTTATTCTCTTTTCTCCCATATCCTGGTTTCCAAAGTGAGATATATTGAGTTAGGCTTTTTTCCCCACATTACATTACTAAGGTAGTAAAAAAGCAGCAAAATAGTACCAAAACGTGATCTAGGCTGTTTTGGGAAAATGTTCTCCTGTTAAGAAACTAACCAATATCTCCCCAATCTTTCTAGTTTCTTCACGTCGCGCCACCTGGCAATATCAACGACAAAATCCACGACCACTCTGTTTACGAGGTGGAAGGAAAAGGTGCCGCGAATTTTGGACGTTCACGTCAATGTTGTCACACTATCGACCGTCAGTCACCCAAAGATCTTAGGGGTAACGATCTATAATACTCTGACCTTCCAGACGCATGCCACCGAAATTGTATCTAAAGTACAAAGCCGCAACAAAATCCTAAAGTCGCTTGCCGGCAGAACCTGGGGAAAAGATAAAGAAACGTTGCTAACCACGTACAAAACAATTGGCCGGCCGCTCATGAGCTATGCGTCACCAGTTTGGTCACCTGGTCTTAAAAAAACATACTGGAAAATACTGCAGGCCTGTCAAAATGCTGCAATCAGAAGTGCCACCGGATGTCTTCTTATGTCCCCCGAACACAACCTACATAGTTAGCTACACATTAAAGAGCACAACGAAATGCTGAAAAGGCAGTTTAGGATAAATTTGCACAAACCAGGACATGCTAGTAAACAACTGCTTGATCTAGCCCCACCTCCACGTGGGTTAAGGGAACATTTCCATAAGCACTATGTCGAGATCCGGCACCTGCCAACACAGCCATTTGATTCAGACAAGCATAAGCAGGTCTTAAGCCAAATCCACACAGAATCGGTAAACGCTTTTGCCAGGACGCGCCCGGTGAACCCTGTTATTAATATAAAATATCCTACCCTTGAAGAAGAAGAAAGCACTCCACCAAGGGAGACACGAGTCACCCTGGCCCAACTTCGTTCTGGATACTGTAACTAGTTAAACTCTTATTTGTCCAGAATCAACCCCGACATACGTAATGTATGTCCTGCATGCGATGTGTCCCCAGATGACGCCAACCATCTTTTCAATTGTAATGTGGAACATACGGCTCAAACACCAATCTCGCTATGGTCCGCCCCTGTTGAAACTGCTTGTTTCCTTGGACTCCCGTTAGAGGACTTTGATAACAATTTGTGAGTGGTCGTGTCCATTGAATGGAGCGAAGAACTGTTAACACAACAACAAAATCTAGGCTGTTTACTATTGTGAACGTTTTTTTGTAAGGAAAAGGAAGGTGAGTTTGTTTGGAACATATTTCATTTATTGATAAGTCACATTAGTCTAATGAGATCTATGATCTCTTATAGCACAACAGAATATGGAATAGCAAAAAATGGAGACAATTCTTAAATATAAGTTTGGTCATACGTTTATATTTTTAATAATAAAAAAAATATTATTAAAAGAATATACCCCAGAACAACTTACCTGCACTTTTGGGATGTATTTCCCAGATTCTGAAAATATTGCAATTTTATTATACAAATATTGACCGCATTTGTATTTAAAAGATTTCATAAACGGTTAGCTGTATATGAAAGAAAAAATAAATGAAGGAAATATAGATTTTCGTACCGATGTTGCCTGTATATAAAGATATGGTGATAGTTTAAAAATAAGTGTTTCGTTTCGAAGCACGACCAAAATATAAAATATAATAAATATCATATCCGATTCATTGTACGCGTACGAATTGTACGAAGTTCTAGTAATAAAGAAAAATTGTTCGTTTCAAGAACAATAAAGTCTCAAATGTTACCACATCGTTCGGTTATAATAGAACAGTTATATCATGCTATTTAAGGGACAAAGGAGGATGGAATTTTATAAATGAATTAAGCAGTATAACGGTCGAGAAAACAGGAGCTACAGGTGACTGAAAATTCTAGTGATTAAACTATTTTTATAATCATCACATATTAGACGATTTTATGGATGAAGCTCATGGCGCTTTGTTTTGAAGCGCACACTTTGATTTAATGACAATACGAGAAATGTATAACGATTTCCCTGATGGGACTCGATACTTATCAGGTTTAGCATACTAGAAAATATCGATAAAAAATCACCGTGTAGACAGTATCCATATAATATCGCATAGTTTATGCCCATAGCAGCAGGTCCTTTTGATGAGTTTTTCTTGAGCTTGAACAAGTTTGGATTTACTGCACTACTTTTATCTCTTGACAAGAATATTTGTTATGAAATAAGTTTTTGAAAATAGAATTTTATCCTGTATATGGCAGGAATATTAAACTAAATATTATTGGTAAATATCAATTTCAAATGCATTTAGGAACTAACGTTATCCTCAATTCAACAACTTTGGTTTTGAAATGCTTCCCAAAAAGAAAATGCTTAATATGGAATTTAACCTATTTTTCAAGTTAAGAAATCAAAGAAATTTCGGCGGCTCGAAAACAAAACACCTTTTTTATGGAATAGATTAAAGCTTTTTTTGTATTTTCTTCACTTTTGCAAAATTGTCAAATGCATTTCTGTTAAGTTTCGTTTTTCTAGTTATTGCATATTTCGCAAAGTAATTTTATCTAATGAAGTTGCAGTTTCAAATGGCGGTTATAACTGTTTACAATATAATTGCTATAAAGCATGTCAGTGGCGGATCTAGGGTTCTAGTCCAAGAAAATTTCATTTGTGAAAAGTGTTGAAAGCAAAAAAAAAAATCTTCTATTTTGTATAATATCGGGGCACTTCTATAAAAGATTTCACCGGCACACAAAACATAAAAGTGGTTTTCATATTGTCCGGATGCATTTATCGACATGAAAGTCGAAATATGAGGTCGATCAAAGTTTTTTATGTGAAAATCTTGTGGTGTGCAGACACAATAGAAATTTTTTGCGACATGTATTTTGGCGCGAAAAGACGGGGTTCGGTTTACGTTTAGTTAGTACACCTTAAAGGCCCTGGAAAAGTTGCCATAGTCATAACGCCCAAGTCATTACCATATTTTTACTTAACCACATATATAAAATAATAAATACTTGGCGCGATTAACCTCTCGCAGAAATTTAAGCCGAGCTTTTCTTCCAATTAGCGTAGTGTTTTTTTTTTTAATTTTCGCCACCATTTGGCAGGACGGGACCTATATGTTTTATGCTGACTACGAGCGGCTAACTGTTTTCTAACTTTTGATGTTACTTTGCTCGGGAGTTGAACCCCGAACCCTAGGTGTGGTTGGTGGAGCATGCTACCACACACCTCGCTGGCCACTACCACATATATTGGCATCGGATATTGGTGCCTTTACCAACAAAATAAGATAGTTTCATAAAAACTGAAAATGCAACATTTTAAGCCATTTAACGTTTCAATCCTTTTCAAACTTTTTTTAACTAAATTCAAAACTTCTCAATTTACTTATCTGATTTCTGATTTTATTGGGTATTAAATCAAAGCTTAATCGAAAGTCTAAAATCTTAAAATAGAGACTTGCATTGATATCCGTAAGGCTGAATGGATCAGCTGTTTGAGTATTGAGCTTGGCAACACTTCAGAGCGAACTTCCGCCATAAATAGCTAAAAAGGAACATGAAGTAAACTGGAAGAAAAAAACCAAGTAAATGGTGGCACTAAAAAAATAAAATCTGTCATTTGGTGTCCATATAAACTTTACAAGTCGAGAAAAACTCCTGAAAGCATCCTGTCAGAAAATAGCGAAAACAATAGCTAAAAAAAATTTTTGAGGCCAGATATCTTTTCAAATTGTTCTGGCTTTTGTTATAATTTCGCGGCACACTGTATTTTAGGCTGGTTGTATGTGTTTTCATAGTTTGTTGTGTCGTACTGCGGAAGTGAAAAATGATTGTTTCCACAGCTTCAGATGCTTTCTCTATGCGGGAGCCGGGGCAGACGCAGATACGAAATTGCTAGAAATGTGAAAAAAGTGAACCAAGCGGACATGTGTGGCGTGACATGCACGGATGGTCAAGGATCACCGGACGGACAATAGCACTAAAACGTTATAAATGATGTGTGCGCGCGAATACCACTTGGCCACATGCAGCAAAATAATGCCAAAAGTGATGGTTTAGGAAAATGGATGAGGAAAAGAGCATGGACCGCCAGTTTTTGGTGAAACAAAAATAATGGATGTTCGGCAATGTTCTGCTTGCCATACGCATACACTCATGAGCAAATGAAGTATAGGTAGTCTTGTGCTTGTTACAGAGCTTTTAACCCCTTTTGTGTCAGTTTCATCTTAATTGTATAATTTCGTTTGCCAGCAATTATTTGATAACAATTCATATCCGGCACGAAAAGGATGCAACCAAAGGATATCATTACGTGAAGAAGCAACGAAATAGAAGTTTCATTCTGTTTCCACTCTTCTTCTGATAGTATAACTTTAATGGAGTTAGCATTAAATATCTTAAAAGGTAGAGTATATTTAAAAGGTGTGACTTTTTATTTGGTTTTATGCAAGTTAACAAAAATTTAACTAAGTAGTTTTAAATTCAGTATACTTAGTTTTCATCAAATATTTTGAGTACAAATTAAATATTAAAAGATGTTAAAAAAATTTTAAGGACTACCTTTATATAAATGGACCAAAAAATAGAAGGCAATTTTTCCTTTAATACAGACATAGTCTTGTTGAATTTTGATTGAAAAACTTTAACTATAGCTCTTGTAAAAGAATTTTGGGATTTACAACTATAAAGGTGAAGCGCAATCTTTCAATTTAAGGCAAACCATGTACTTGGGATTAACTAATTGATTATTTAAAATTTAAACACGCGATCTAAATCGGTGAATTATCATAGCTGTTGGATGTTCTTGATATTGGTGGAGCGGGTGAGTTGGACAAAGAGGATGAATGTGTTGAATGATTCTTGTTGGCGATTATTCTCATAATTCGCGAAGCCGGATATTGCAACGCAATCGTTGTTGGTGAATATGATCACAATTTTTGAGGAAGTGAGTTCAACGCAAATGATGATGTGGTGAATTTTCTTTGCTGGTGAATGTGCATCATAACAAGAGAATTCCACTTCGTTTGTCAGCTACTTAATTTGCACAGCTGACAATCGTGGTGAAATTCCCATACGCTTGAAAGTCTAAAAGTATGCAAGGACGTGCATTGAGCTGAGCCTTCAACGAGGTAGAATTCTACAACGCCTGAAACACTCAGGAGGCTAGCCATGAAGGTATGGCCTAATCTTCTAAATAGTTCGACTTGTGCGTTACGTAGCTCAAATTTTTTGATCAAACATTGCACTGTCATCGAGTTTAAAACTATATTTCAGGTTTCAAGTCTCTAGATATCCAGGAAGTTAGTTAAAAATCGATTGGAAGATTCCCAGTTTAAAATTAGTTTTCTCAATATCACAATCCATGCGCCACCCAGCGGGTTTTTTTTGATAAAATATTGCATTGTCACCGGCTTCTGACTTACGGCCCAAGTTTAAGGTCTCTAGCTCATCGGGAAGTTACTCGAAAATCGATCACAAGATTCCCCCCGTTTTTAAAGATTTTCAGTTTTGTTGACTAGTGCGCCACCTAGCGGAACTTTGTTTTCTATAAGTTGTATTGTCACCAGGCCTCTAACTAAGTGTCAAGTTTCAAGTCTCTAGGTAACCGGGAAGTTGGTTAAAAATTGATTGTAAAATTGCCAAATCAAAACTAATTTTCTCAATATCTCGATCCATGCGCCGCCAGCGACATTTTTCTGATCAAATATTGCATTGGCACCGGGTTCTGACTTACGGCTCAAATTTCAAGTTTCTAGCTCACCGGCAAGTTACTCAAAAATCGATCGCAAGATTCCCCTGTTTTTTCAGGGATTTGTAGTTATGTATCTTAATTAACACGCCACCTAGCGGAACTTTGTTTCTTATAAATTGTATTCTCACCGGTTCTCGAAATATATACTAACTTACAAGTCTCTAGTTAACCGGGAAGTTAGCTAAAAATGGATTGAAAAATTTTAAAATTAAAATTAATTTTCCTGATATTTCGATCCATGATAAAATATTGCATTGTTACCGGGTTCTAACTAACGACTCAAGTTTCATACCTCCAGGTCACTGGGAAGTCGCTAAAAAATCGATTGCAAGATTCCCCTCAAGGATTTGTAGTTATCTCACTTAGCGCGCCACCTAGCAGAACTTTTTTTTCTGTAAATTTTATTGTCACCGGCCCTCGAACTTTGCCCCAAGTTTCAAGTCTCTACGTCACCGGGAAGTTAGTTCGGGTTCTGAATTACGGCCCAAATTTCATATCTCTAGCTCATCGGGAAGTTACTCGAAAATCGATCACAAGATTCACCCCGTTTTTAAAGGATTTGCAGTTATCTTGACTAGCGCGCCACCTAGCGGAATTTTGTTTTCTATAAGTTGTATTGTCACCAGGCCACTAACTAAGTGCCAAGTTTCAAGTCTCTAGGTAACCGGGAAGTTAGTTAAAAATGGATTGAAAGATTCCCAAATCAAAATTAGTTTTCTTAATATCTCGATCCATGCGCCACCTAGCGAATTTTTTGGATCAAATATCGCATTGTCACCGGGTTCTGACTCACGGCCCAAGTTTCTAGTCTCTCTCTCACCTGGAAGTTACTTAAAAATCGATCGCAAGATTCCCTGCGTTTTTTCAGGGGTTTTCGTTTATTTTGTTTTCCACGAATTGTAGTGCCGTCTACTCTCAAACTATGTGCTAAGTTTCAAATCTCTGGATCACCGAGAAGTTAGTTAAAAGTTGATCGCAAAATTTCCATTTTAAAATTAATTTTCTGTGTATCTCGACCCGTGCGCCACCTAGCGGATTTTTTTTTTACTTGAATTGTAATGTCTCCCAGATCTGAGCTATGCTCTAAGTATCAAGTGTCCAGATCAACGGGAAGTTACCGAAAAAGACTTTTCCGTGGGTCAAAAATTCGTATGGAAATGAGGAGACAAACATGAAAGGGACTTAATATAAAGGTAATAATAAGAATTTTAAAAGTTTTGGGTATTTTTGGGACTTGGGTAATATGGCTATATTAAGCACGAATTTTTTTGAGCTTTGAGTGGCACGCCTCTTTTTTACTTAATAATAATTTACCCATCCTTATGAAACTTAGTGAAGACATTGTTTTTATGACAGTGTATAAATACACACTATCACGATGCATGATTTCCTGACAGGAATAAGACTCATCGCTGACCGCATAATATTCAACAGTCTGGCAACCACGACACTTGTCGCATACTATTCAACTGCCTGATAACCGCGGCACTCATAGACAAAAACACGGTTAACATTCTACTTGAACAGAGGCGGCCATCTTGTTCCTATCTTATTTTATTTTACTCAGCTGAACAGAGCTCACAGAGTATATTAACTTTGTTCCCATAAAGGTAATCCGTAACGGCATAAACTAATCGAGATAGATATAGACTTCTATATATCAAAATGATCTGGGCGAAAAAAGAAACTCATTTAGCTATGTCCGTCCGTCCGTCCGTAAACACGATAACTTGAGTAAATTTTCAGGTATCTTGATAAAATTTGGTATGTAGGTTTCTGGGTACTCATCTCAGGTCGCTATTTAAAATGAACGAAATCGGACAATAACCACGCCCACTTTTTCGATATCGAAAATTTCGAAAAAAAGAAAAAGTGCGATACTTCATTACTAAAGACGTCTAAAGCAATAAAACTTGGTAGAATACAAAATAATTAAAATTTTGGACAATGGGCGTGGCACCGCCCACTTTTAAAAGAAGGTAATTTAGAAGTTTTACAAGCTGTAATTTGGCAGTCGTTGAAGATATCATGATGAAATTTGGGACGAACGTTACTCCTATTCCTATATTACAGCTAAATAAAAATTAGCAAAATCGGATGACGAACACACCCACTTAAAAAAAAAAATTTTTTTAAAGACAAATTTTTACAAACAATTTAATATCTTTACAGAATATAAGTAAATTATGTCAACTTTCAACTCCAGTAATTATATGATGCAACAAAATACTAAAATAAAAGAAAATTTCAAAATGGGCGTGGCTCCGCCCTTTTTAATTTAATTCGCCTAGAATACTTTTAATGCCATATGTCGAACAAAAATTTACCAATCCTTGTGAAATTTGGTAGGGACATAGATTCTATGACGATAACTGTTTTCTCTGAAAATGAGCGAAATCGGTTGAAGCCACGCCCAGTTTTTATACACAGTCGTCCGTATGTCCTTCCGCTCGGCCTTTAACACGATAACTTGAGCAAAAATCGATATATCTTCACTAAACTTAGTTCACGTACTTATCTGAGCTCACTTTGGTTTGGTATAAAAAATGCCCGAAATCCGACTTGACCACGCCCACTTTTTCGATATCGAAAATTACGAAAAATGAAAAAAATGCCATAATTCTATACCAAATATGAAAAAAGAGATGAAACATGGTAATTGGATTGGTTTATTGACGCAAAATATAGCTTTAGAAAAGACTTTGTAAAATGGGTGTGACACCCACCATATTAAGTAGAAGAAAATGAAAAAGTTCTGCAGGGCGAAATCAAACGCCCTTTGATTCTTGGCAGGAATACTGTTCGTGGTATTACATATATAAATAAATTAGCGGTGCCCGACATATGACGTTCTGGGTCACCCTGGTCCACATTTTGGTCGATATCTCTAAAACGCCTTCACATATAAAACTAAAGGCCACTCCCTTTTAAAACCCTCAGTAATACCTTTAATTTGATACCCATATCGTACAAACACATTCTATAGTTATTCCTGGTCCACCCTTATGGCGATGTCTCAAAAAGGCGTCCACCTATAAAACTAAGGCCCACTCCCTTTGAAATAATCATTAAAACCTTTCATTTGATACCCATATCGTACAAACACATTCTAGAGTCACTCCTGGTTCATCTTTATGGCGATATCTCGAAAAGGCGTCCACCTTTAGCACTAAGGCCCACTCCCTTTTAAAATACTTATTAACACCTTTCGTTTGATACCCATATCGTACAAACACATTCTAGTGTCACCTCTGGTTCACCTTTATGGCGATATCCCGAAATGGCGTCCACCTATGAAACTATGGCCCACTCTCTTTTAAAATACTCTTTAATACCTTTAATTTGAAACCCATGTCATACAAACTCATTCCGGGTTTACCCTAGGTTAATTTTGCTAAACGGTGATTTTCCCTTATTTTGTCTCCAAAGCTCTCAGCTGAGTATAACACCCGAACTTAGCCTTCCCTACTTGTTCTATTTACTCTTAGTTAATGTCATCCAACAAGGACGTATTATAAGAACATTATATTTGCACTTTAACTGTTGTTATATCATAATTTTTTGAGATAGGGAGTTATTTCATTTTAATTGGGACTTATTTCATGGTTTGTAATTCAGGCATTGGGAGTTATTTCATTTTCTTAAAAATACAATTTTAGCAAACTTTGGCGTTCTTCTAACAGTTTCTATGGGTCGGCTATACATTAAGGGACCAATTGGTTTTATTCGTAAGCCAAAGGGGTTTGAACTTTGAAATTTTGCACATACGTTCTCAGGGAGTTCCCCAACGAGAATCAGTAAGTAATATTTAATTGTTGTTAACAATTTACTAGTAATTAGTAGTTAAAGTTACCATGGTATAACTATCATTTTTTATCTACATACGACCACTTTCACAAGAATTTTATACATAAGTACACTTTATAATGTTTATAAATCACAATCAACTATTTTCATTTGTTTAAATTTGCGTATTATTTTAAAATTTAATGATTTATTTGTTTACTTTCCGCGAACACAAGCATACAGCCATTTTATCTAATTCACTGCTTGCTTGGTGATACCAGATGCTTTAAATTGTTCCAACGAATGAAAAATTTTTAAATAGTACCAACGAGGAAAATGGACCTTTTTCATTCAACTCTATTTATTTATTTTACAAAAAAAAAGAAAATTTGGAATAAAAAATTGCGCAATGCACAGTAATTCTGCGTACAACAGCTTTTTGCATAAGGGGCCTTCGGCCGCGCTTATAAAAAATGACCCTGTGCTACACCATGCCAAAGTCCGGGTGTTTGGTATAACCGTGGCTACCGCCACGGTGATGTCCTTCTGCGTAGTACACCCTTCTGCGGTTATACCACACACCCGGACTTGGCATGGCGTAGCCCAAGTTTATTTTTTATAAGCGCGGCCGAAGGCCGCCTATGCCGAAAGGTGTTCTACGCAGACTTGTTCCTTTTATTTTTTACTTTTAATAAATTATGTTAATTTCATAAAAAATGCGATTTTTTAAAATAAATTACGTTTACTTCGACGACACTATTCAAGTTTTCTTGTAATTGTAACTTTTACATATGTACATAATAGTTTGCTTTATTTTTCAAATCTCATTGTAACTGATTATATAGTATAAAGATACTATTTCAAATTTTGATTTGGTATTTATTTCATTTTTTTGGGACTTATTTCATTTGGGAGTTATTCATTTTTTTTTTTTTTGGACTTGTGGTTTCATTATGAAATAACTGGCAAATATTGGGAATTATTTCATTTCCTTCTTTGGGAGTTATTTCATTTATTAAAGTTGGGAGTTATTTCAATTTTATTGGGACTTATTTTATTGGCAGTTATTTCATGGGAGTAATTTCATTTGGGAGTTATTTCACTGCACCGCGTGGTTATAGTCCGATTTCGTTCATTTTAAATAGCGATCTGATATGAGTGCCCAGGAACCTGCATACCAAATTTCATCAAGATATTTTAAAATTATTCAAGTTATCGTGTTGAGCTCTGCTCAGCTGAGTATAAAAAGTACCCTCAAAAACATTCTGAAAATTTTACATGGCTCGAAGCGTTGTACCAGTTCTAGTTCGACGACTTCTTAGCCCAGCGCTCTACCACTAAGAATACAAACGATATATGTATGTATATTTGTTTACAAATAAACATCGATGATGTAGCGTCGATGTTACGCCTCTAAGAACATCGATATCTCTCCGTAATGAACCATTGCCGTGCATGAAGTGAACAAATCTTTATATTTTTTATGATAAAATTATGAACTAATTACATCGAAACTTCATCCATGAATCGTTTATAAATGCCGATGCTTTGACATCGATATTCTACTATTAAAAACCATCGATGTTCAAATATCGATGATTTTATGAGCGATGAGGCATAAAAACATGTATTATAAAATTATCAAATAAGTATATGAAAATTGAAAGATGTTATTAAAAATATTATGACCTTGTGAAAACTACAAAATCGGTTCGTGACCACGACCACTTTAAAAAATATCGGTATCGAAATTTCGAAAAATAGAAAAAGTGCAGTTATTACGCTTCTATTAGTGTAACTTTTCACAAAAATTTCAGTACCAAAGTAGAACAAAAAACGACCAATTTTAACGAGATTTTGTAACAACATTGTTCCTATGACTGTTTTAAAGCTTTTTACCGGAGACGATATTTGCATGTGTATAAGAGGTATATTTCAGCTGTCATATCATTTAGTTTTCGTGTAGTAATATTGATACGAATATATAGATATTTCTGCTTTTTAAATAACTATTTATATGATGCAAATAAGATTTGATAACATGCTCGATTCTAATGGCTACTGCTTCTAATATATCGACCACAAAAGCGGAATTGATACAGCATTATTGCTTCATTAAAAACGATAGAAAGCGAGTAATCTTACTAACTTAATTGGCGTCTAACCGCTCAAACGGTTATGGCCGTGAAACAAGTCGCGCCAGTCCATTCTTCGTAAGGCTAATTGATCACACCAAGCGAACTTAAACCGTTTTAACCTGGTCCTTCCTCTCCTTCCATAGACGGGTTCCGATTAAAATACTTTCATAGTTGGAGCATCATCTTTCATTGATGTTTACGTAAATCTCGTCTAGCTCATCATAGAATCTTATTCGGTACTCGCTGTCGCCAACGCGTAGAGGACTGCAAATCGTTTGAAGAACTTTTTACTATTTTTTTCTATTTCGAAATTATGACTACCAACAGTTGAATGGTTGCCAAGCCGCAAATGCGCCGCCTCTTTGCTTGATGACAACAGGTACTTCGTTTTGTTCTCATTCACCATCAAACGTATATTTTGCTCTTTTTCCCCGTTTAAGTAAGAAAAAGTTACGGCGCGGGTGTTCAGGCCGATGATATCAATGTAGTCAGTCTCACTCCATTAGGAGGGATTTCATTGTGTAGGCTGAACTTTCCGTAGGGCCAGAAGCACCTTTTCTGCCCACCCTAGCGTTAAATTCAGCAAGCACGCCTTTTATATCATGACGGAGGCAGCGATCGTATGCGCGTTCTAAGCGGTTCATAGGAAGCGTATTTCAACTAATCGTCTTCCTCCTCTGTCGGTTATTATGAATGATATATTAAACAAATTTTGCTTCTTTTTCGAATAGCAGCGAGAGGTTCGTCCACAGGCGTGAACGTCAGTACTTGCCGACAAAGTTCCTCTCCCACCCCGCCGAAAGTGCGCTTATTTGAATGGCCACTACAGTAAATATCCCAATTTTTAACTTCCTTTCTTCGGCCATCGCATTTCTTGAATGAAGCGAGCAATCTTCAACAGTTCCTTTCAGGCATTGCTGCGATCCTTCAGTTTTCGCAATATATTCAGATTCGAAGAAACCGAGAAAATTACTGACTAGACAGGATTTGAGTTGAAAATTATTCGTTGATACTGTCGGGGAACCCCGAACTAATATACGGTCTGATAATACGTAGGTTCTGGGATGGTTGAACTGGCCGAGCGGTTAGCACATCACATAGACTGAATGCGTCCATAGTGTTTCGATTCTGGGATACTTTCAGAAATGTTTAAAAAATTGTTAACTTTGTATAAACGATTTAGTGAATGCGGACACCTTATAACATATTTAAAGTTGATTTTTTTTGTCCTAATTTTATGGTTTTGGTAATGTTTCTTAGTGAGTTTTGTTCCCGAAGGAAATTGGGTTTATTCTCCTCGAGTTTTGGATGTCCCTTACTACAAATTACTCCTTTGTATATGCATTGATTCACATACATACTTTACTATTATCCAGCCGCTAGCTCAAGTTCTCCAAGGTAAGCATTGCCCGTGATAGGAACATAAATTTGGCAAACGCTTACATTAAAATACCCCAAAAATGTTGGATATAAACTACAGTAAATTAATAAATGTGCAATGCGTCCTAATGATGGCTTTTACCAGAGCTCCCGGAAAACTCTACACAGGCAAAAACGTTTTATTATGGAGGGATAGTTAAAAAGTAATCTTCATAAAATTGTTTTTTTGGATTTATCTTCAAATTTTTGTCTTGTTTATACCAGAACTGAATCCCTGTCAGAGATATCTTAATTTTACATCTAAACTTCTTTTTACATGAACAGCGATTCCAAGTGAGCATCGGAAAGGTAGTACCTATGAAATTGCTGATGCAATATCAAATAGTGTTCGAAAGCTGAGACCAAAAAGACAAATTAGATGTCCGAAAACGTCCACGAATGAATAGAGCATGGAGAAACTAAGGAAGTGTCAGACTAAAAATACTATTTTGCTCCGATGAGGTTTTATAATTATGTAATTGAAAATCATTTAGCTGCATTGTATTTCTATCATGGATCTCATAGTGCAACGCATCGCAGCAGTTTTTGCAGTGAAATTGCCAGAAGCTAATATTATTGATATAAATTCCTTTTTCGCAAACAAATTTTCAATTAAATTTACCTGGGATCCATGCAAAGACCTTTTATATAAAAGTGGGCGTGCTCATTAACCGACTTTGTCCAGTTTTAACAGAAATATTCACGTTATAAGAGATGTGCGCGTACCGAATTTTGTTGCTATAGGACAAATACTAAAATTTCGTACTACACTGCCACTTTGAAGTAAAATAGTATTTAGTACAAATAGAGGAAGGTTTTTAGCAAGAAAAATTTGTTTTAAATTTCTAGGGTCTTGAGATATAGGTCAAAACGTGGACCCGGATAACCCTACGTGTTTGTATAATACGGATATCAAATGGAAGCTTCTGATGAGTAATTTAATATGGGGTACCCCTAGGTGACTAGGGTCTCGAGATATAGGCCAAAGTGTGGACCCGGCTACACCAAGAATGTGTTTATACAATATGGATATCAAATGAAAGCTGTTGACGAGTTCTTTAGCAGAGGGTAATTTTCATACATCTGGGTGACTAGGGTCTCGAGATATTGCCCAAAACGTGGATCAGAATAGCTTTAGGATGTGTTTTTACATTATGGGTATCAAATACAAGCTGTTAATGAGTACTCCAACAGCACCATGTTTATGATACAATCATGAATAATGTTAGCCATGGAACTGGTGGATTGTTTTTCTTGGATGCTCCTGGGGGAACAGGCAAGACCTTTTTTGATTTCATTGATATTAGCAACAATTCGATCAGATAATAGCGTTGCATTGGCACTCGCTTCTTCCGGAATTGCTGCTACATTACTGGAAGGCGGTCTCACAGCACATTCTGCATTAAAATTGCCTTTGAGTATGCAGGTAAAAGAAACACCAACACATAATATTTCGAAAACATCTGGAATGGCAAAAGTTCTTAAAATATGTAAGCTCATCGTATAGGACGAGTGTACTATGACACACAAGAAATCATTGGAGGCACTTGATAGAACGTTTAAAGATCTAAGAGGAAGCCAAACAGTCTTTGGAGGTGCCATTATTTTATTGGCTGGAGATTTCACTGTGATCCCAAAATCCACGGCTGCAGATGAAATCAATGCATGTTTAAAATCATCGTATTTATGGAGATATGTAAACACGCTTACGCTTACTACAAACGTACGTGTTCAACTACAAAACGATCCGTCAACAGCTGAATTTTCACAGCAATTACTGAAAATCGGAAATGGCCAAATTTCTGTCGATCCAACAGGAATGATTATATTGCCTAACAATGCACTTTCGCACAGTCTAAAGAGGCATTCATATAGAGTGTATTTCCAAACATAGTTCAACATTACAAAAACTATGATTGGCTCAGTGAAAGAGCAATTTTAGCTGGAAAAAATAAGGACGTCAACTATTCTGGACCAAATACCTGGTGACATAGTTGCATATAAGTAAATGGACACCATTACTGATCAAGATGATGTCGTAAATTATCCAACTGAATTCTTAAACTCACTCGATTTGCCAGGCCTATCACCTCATAATTTACTTTTAAAAATTGGAGTACCGATTATTATGCTGCGAAACATTAATGTGCCGCGACTTTGCAATGGTACCAGACCCGCTGTGAAGAAGGTAATGGGTAACGTTATCGAAGCAACTATTTTGAAAGGGAATTACAATGGAGAACACGTTTTTATACCCAGAATTCCACTGATTCCGGGATTTACCATTCGATTTCAAACGTTTGCAGGTCTTTATTCGCCTTGCTTCGCTATGACAATTAATAAGGCGCAAGGACAGTCTCTACAAATGTGCGGTATTAATTTAGAATACCCAATTTTTTCTCATGGACAATTGTATGTAGCTTGCTCACGAATAGGCAAACCATCGTCATTATGCATTTAAGCGAAAGATGGAAAAACCAAAAACGTTGTCTACCAAAAAGTGTTACAATAAAGTTCGAATGAAATTGTATCAAAGGATTTGCTTTGTTTCATATTAATTTTATTATCTTTCAGCAAATCATTGAATTTAGCGCCTAGCGAAGCGGGCGAGGGTACGCTATTTTAGTATAAGTTTATCATTCGCCTAGTACTCACATATATCTACGATATTTTAAAAAAAAAATTTATATAAAAGTGATCGTTGTCCTTAATGGATTTTTAGGCACATTTTATATTAAAAGAATAATCATGCTGCAAAATTTTGTGATTATCGACTTTGAACACATATATGAAATTTTTAGGTGCATTACTTACTGAATTATTAGATTGTTTGTGTTTTTCAAAATATTTAATGTACTATATGGGTGTTTCCGTAAAAGTGTCAATCAAGAGCAAAAAAGTAAACTTATGCCAAGGATAAGATTGCAATCTGTGGAAAGCAGAATTAGTTTCCGCGTTGTTTGACACCTCTTTGGATATTTTTGGTAGCGTATTAGCAATCAACCCCTCAACAACACCTTTTCCAGTTTAAGTTCAGAAATTTACAATTCAAGTTCAGAAAATTGCAATTCAAGTTCAGAATTTTCATTTCAAGTTCAGAAAAATACAATTCAATTTCAGAAAATTACAATTCAAGTTCAGAAAATTACATTTCAAGTTTAATAGCAAATTAAAGTTCGAATTCAGAAATCTATAAGTAGGGTGTTAATTTTCAAAAGTAATTTTAATTAATTAATTTTATACTTATATGTTACTTGCGGAAGTGTTGGTGCTTCGTTGACCATGTTACCAAAATGGTGGCTTGGGTATAGTGTACCCCAAGTTTTCTTCAAGCTGTGTACATCCTGGATCTTGAAATCAAATGGAAGGTAATTCTTTCCAACAAGTGCATGATGATGCTACGGCCAAGAAATTACTTCAGTCGAAACAGTAGTTTGGAAGCAGTGGAAGGGAGAAACCTTCACACATTTGCGAAGGTGGAGGAAGATTTGACCTCTTATTGTGCTACCAATCGCCGTCAGTTACCGCGAAATAGGGAAAGCTGGCATGATTTGTTACGAAACTGCCAAAATCGCGATTAAGTGCCAATTCATGATGAATGATGACGATGGCGGATAAGTTGAGATATTTTGACATATGGCGCCAAGATCTATGCAGACAGTACCTTTACGTTACTTCCGGGAGTGTGGACGCTCCGTTTCCTATTTTAGTGCTGTCATACTCAGTGCAAATCAATGGTTTTGACGCTAAGAATATAGCTGCATTGCAATTGCTTTTTATGAGCGAGAGTTTTTTCTTCGCTTTATCTTACATACCTTTATTTCCATTGGATGAAAAAAAAATACCCGACAAATTTTCTGAACTTGAATTGTAATTTTCTGAACTTGAATTGCAATTTTCTGAATTTAAATTGTATTTTCTGAACTTAAATTGGAAATTTCTGAATTTAAATTGGAATTTCTGAACTTGATGTGTAATTTTCTGAATTTGAATTGCAAATTTCTGAATTTAAATTGGAATTTCTGAACTTGAATTGTAACTTTCTGAACTTGAATTGAAAATTCTGAACTTGAATTGTAAATTTCTGAACTTAAACTGTAAATTTCTGAATTTAAATTGGAAATTCTGAACTTGAATTGTAATTTTCTGAACTTAAACTGGAAAAGGTGTAAACTTTTACCGAATTGTCAAAATCGGTGGAGCCTATCGGCTGCTATTCACCTTTAAAAGAAAAAGGACAATGTTTGTATGTTTAATGGTGTGTTAAATTTTACTTAAGATTTTTTAAGAATTAATGGGCTTAACACCGATAAATGATAATTTTTATTCAATTATTATTTTGGTTTTATTGCCAGTAAATATTTCCTTCTTTTCAGTTTTTCACAATAAAACCAAAATAATAATTGAATAACGATTATCATTTATCGGTGTTAAGCTCATTAATTCTCAAAAAATCTTAAGAAAAAGACAAAGAAAATTTAAATGGCGATAATTAAGCATACAGTATTTTTTGGAAAAATCGAATACGAGCATTTGTTTGTATTATCGATAGCTATCAAATAATATCAAAAATAAATTATGACGTTTTTCGGTGATCACTTTCAAAAATTTTCACTCTGTGTCTTTAAACATAACATTTATTTACATTGTTATTATTACATTGTTTTATTAAAACAAGTAAGGAAGGCTAAGTTCGGGTGCAACCGAACATTACATACTCAGCTGAGAGCTATGGAGACAAAATAAGGGAAAATCACCATGTAGGAAAATGAACCAAGGGTAACCCTGGAATGTGTTTGTATGACATGTGTATCAAATGGAAGGTATCAAAGAGTATTTTAAGAGGGAGTAGGCCATAAATCTATGGGTGGACGCCATTTAGGTATATCGCCCTAAAGGTGGACCAGGGCGGAATCTAGAATTTGTTGTACGATATGGGTATCAAATGAAGGGTGTTAATGAGTATTTTAAAAGGGCGTGGACGCCTTTTCGAGATATCGCCATAAAGGTGGACCAGGGGCGACTTTAGAATTAGCTTGTACGATATGGGTATCAAATAAAAGGTGTTAATGAGTATTTAAAAGGGCGTGGGCCTTAGTTCTATAGCTGGACGCTTTTTCGAGATATCGTCATAAAGGTGGGCCAGGGGTGACTCTAGAATTTGTTTGTAAGATATGGGTATCAAAAGAAAGGTGTTAATGAGTATTTTAAAAGGGCGTGGGCCTTAGTTCTATCGGTGGACGCCTTTTCGAGATATCGCCAAAAAGGTGGACCAGGAGTGACTCTAGAATTGGTTTGCAGGATATGGGTATCAAACGAAAGGTGTTAATGAGTATTTTTAAAGGACGTGGACCTTAGTTATATAGGGGGAAGGCTCTTCGAGATATCGCCATAAAGGTGGACCAGGGGTCACTCGAGAATTTGTTTGTACAATATGGGTATCAAACGAAAGGTGTTAATGAGTATTTTAAAAGAGAGTGGGCCTTAGTTCTATAGGTGGATGCATTTTCGAGATATCGCCATAAAGGTGGACCAGCGTGACTCTAGAATTTGTTTGTACGATATGGGTATCAAATGAAAGGTGTTAATAAGTATTTTAAAAGGGAGTGGTGGTAGTTGTATATGTGAAGGCGTTTTCTAGATATTGACCAAAATGTTGACCAGTGTGACCCAGAACACAATCTGTCGGGTACCGCTAATTTATTTTTATATGTAATACCACGAACAGTATTCCTGCCGAGATTCCAAGGGCTTTTGATATCGCCCTGCAGAACTTTTTCATTTTCTTCTACTTAATATGGTAGGTGTCACACCCATTTTGCAAAGTTTTTTCTAAAGCTATATTTTGCGACAATAGACTAATCCAATTACCATGTTTCATCCTTTTTTCGTATTTGGTATAGAATTATGGCATTTTTTAAATTTTTCGTAACTTTCGATATCGAAAAAGTGGACGTGGTCATAGACGGAGCTCGTCAATTTTTACACCAATACAAAGTGAGTGCAGATAAGTATGAGAACTGAGTTTAGTAAAGATATATCTATTTTTGCTCAAGTTATCGTATTAACGACCGAGCGGAAGGACAGACGGATGACTGTGTAAAAAAACTGGGCGTGGCTTCAACCAATTTCGCCCTTTTCCACAGAAAACAGTTATCGTCCTAGATTCTAAGCCCCTACCAAATTTCAAAAGGATTGGTAAATTTTTGTTCGACTTATGGCATTAAAAGTATCCTAGGCAAATTAAATGGAAAAGGGCGGAGCCACGCCCATTTTTAAATTTTCTTTTATTTTTGTATTTTATTGCACAATATTATTACTGGAGTCGAATGCTGACATAATTTGCTTATATACTGTAAAGGTATTGAATTTTTTGTTAAAATTTGACTTTAAAAAAAAATTTTTTAAAGTGGGCGTCGTTGTTCTCCGATTTTGCTAATTTTTATTAAGCATGCATATAGTTTCATCATCATATCTTCAACGACTGCCAAATTACAGCTTGCAAAACTTTTAAATTACCTTCTTTTAAAAGTGGGCGGTGCCACGACCATTGTCCAAAATTTTACTAATTTTCTATTCTGCGTCATAAGATCAACACACCTACCAAGTTTTATCGCCTTGTCTGTCTTCAGCAATGAATTATCGCATTTTTTCTGTTTTTCGAAATTTTCGATATCGAAAAAGTGGGCGTGGTTATTGTGCGATATCGTTCATTTTAAATAGGGATCTGATATTAGTGCCCAGGAACCTACATACCAAATTTCATCAAGATACCTCAAAATTTACTCAAGTTATCGTGTTAACGGACAGACGGACGGACGGACGGACAGGCATGGCTCAATCAAATTTTTTTTCGATACTGATGATTTTGATATATGGAAGTCTATATCTATCTCGATTCCTTTATACCTGTACAACCAACCGTTATCCAATCAAAGTTAATATACTCTGTGAGCCTTGCTCAACTAAGTATAATTATATAAGTATGAAATATACACACCCAGTGATGATAAAAGTACCAAATAAAAAATACACAAAGTATTTAAAAACAGGATACATACCTACTTTCGAAAAACTTTTAAATCTAAAGCTTACATTTTGGTATCATTAAGCGCTATACGCAGATCAAAAGCTAACATTCAGGAAAAATTTTGCATTTTTCTTGAACATGAAAATAGCAGTAGGCACAAAATTTTGGTATTTCACGATGCATGGCAATTTATACATGAATATCGCTTTTATAAAAATAAAACAAAATTTATGAAACGTTTTGATACCATTCCCCCCCTTCCGCCATTTTATGCACTTATATTGCAATGACCCAGATGAAAATGTTATAAGCGGTTGTAAGACATGAAATACGGTGGCATCGCTCAGATGTCAGATATTAATCTGAAAATATTTAATGAGGGTGTTTAACACAATTTCATTTGCATTACCTCAACATTATTCGCAAACTTGCATATAGTTGACACGTCAAAAACAAGTCATAACATATCCTAGCTGCACCAACAAAAAAGTTATAATAAAAGTTGTGTAGTGGTCACTGCTCCGCACACCACGCCGAAGGATCTAAGTTCAAGTTTTTTGAACGATGGTCGCCCCTCGGGGGTGGCCTACCAATCACTCCGAGTATGTTTCGGTAATGGAAAGCTTCTCAGTGAAAATTCATCTGCCTGACAGATGCCATTCGGATTCGGCATAAAACATGTAGGTCCGTCCCACCAGATTTGTAGGTTAACTTAAAGATGAGTACGACGCAAATTGAAAGAAGTTTTTATTAATTTACTTTATATGAATATTATATATTACCACATTTTCTTCTTTACCATTTTTTGATATCTCTTTTAGTTGAGACTCTATCAAAAGTTACTGGGTGCTCAAACTATTGTAAATGCTCTGAAAACACAACTGTTTTTATTGGCGCAGCGATGATATATTTTTTTCACAATGGGGTGGAAAAAATGTATTTCACTTTGAGCATACAGCTATTTCTAAATTCTTTCAAATCGAGATATCAAAAAAATTTCAAACGCAGAAATGTAATATGCAATAAAAAAGAAGTTTTACAAAATAGTACGTGTAAATACATTTAGGTCTTTAATATTTACTATTATCTATTTGATTGTTTAATTCTAGCAAACATTAAAGAAAATTGAATGTGATCACAAACAAATGTGCAAAAAATGAGAAAAATCGGCCAACGCTATCAAGAGTTATAAATAAAATAATTAAAAAAAAAGATTAAATATGCAAAAAGAAGGCAATTGGGAAAACTCTACAACAACTAAGGCATGACGTGGCTGAATGCGTTTGTAACACGTTCAACTATCGTAGGAGCGCGGGTTCAAATCCCACTCCCGTTAGAAAAGGCTTTGAAGAGATTTACAAGGTATAATCGAAACAGCTGTCGCCTTGTCCGTCCTAATGTCACGTTGTTTAAATTTTTCCCAAATTGTTAAATAAATTATAAAATTAAAAATTGCTTCAAATAAATGTTTTCATACATTTAAAAAAAAGCAATACGGCAATCCCCGATTAAATGATACAAAAATAAAATTAGATTAAATAAAGAAAGGAAAGGAAGGAAAGGGAATTAGGAGGAAATGGAAGGAAAGGAGAGAAATGAAAACAAAAGAAAAGGATACAAAAAGGTAAGGAAAAGAAATGGGAGGAAATCAAACGATATGGACGGAAAGGAAAGGGGAAAAAAGGGACAGGGGAGAGTATGTCCATACCTGCGCTCATAACTCATATATCATATTATTTTTTGATGGTAGGAGCAGTTTTTGAATTATGGATGCCAGATGTTTTTAGAAGATTTTCAAGGTTGGATTTTTATTTCCAAACGTAGTAAAAAATGTATCAAAATAGAATACTCAGAACTTCACAAAAAATTACACTTTTTCGCAATATGAAAAAATAAAACGTCAAATAAATGATGTATATTGGAACGATTTTCCGTCATCCCTTGTCATATTTGGTTTCGAGACAAACTGGTTTCGGCGTTGTGCCATCATCAGTGTCGATTTTCGTTCTCATCTCTTGTTGTCGTTTGTCAAATTTGATACTTGTCAAAATTGATACTTGTGTATATTTAGGTATGTGTATGTGCTGTGTGCTCATTCAGAACCGAGGGTGGGCTTTACTGATCGATTTTTGTGGCTGACTGTGTTAATGTTGTATTTCTAAAAGAAGTTTGCCCATTTATATGTTTCTTTTCCAGTATATGTCATAGTCATCCAGGTGTTATTTTCATTTTCATTATTTCTTTTTGGTTCACCATGCGACCTTCTGAGCTTATCTACTAGTGCTTTTTTATATCCGTTGTTTGCAGCAATGTTATATATGACTTCAAGCTTTCTCTTTTATGCCGCTTGTGTAAGAGGTGTTCTTTCAAGTCTATGTGCCAAATGACCTAATGCTGCATTTTATGCTGTTGGAGGTGATTTGAGGTATTATGTATTATTGTGTCGGTGGCCGTTGGCTTTCTATATATGTCATAGTTAAATCCTTTGGCAACTTTATCAATATTTATCGTGAGATCTAGATAGTTGATTCCTCCGTCTTTTAATGTTGCCATTGTAAATTTTATATTTCCGTGCTGCTTGTTGAGGTACTCCAGTACTAGCTCTTCGTTATTAGTAGTTAAAATGTATATTATGTCATCCATGTATCTAGCATAAAATGACACGCCTAATTTGGACTTCAGCTCCTGTATGTACTTTTCTTCCCGATTTTGCATAAACACTTCCATAAGAATTGCTGATGTTGGGTTTTCCATTCCAAGACCCTTTGTTTGTCTATATATTTTATTGTTGAATTGAAAATAGTTTTGACGTAAAGTGGTTTTTAGCATATTTGTGATTTGAATACTTTTCACTTTGTTTTTTGTATTATGAACTATTGTCGAGCTAACTCAACTAAAACTATAATGGAGAGATTTAATAAATCTTTACAGTTAATGCTATAATATGCAACTTAATAAATATCACTCCACTCAAATGCTTAATGTAAACAGGATGCTTCAAATTTTGCAATCTGATTTTTTTTGTAAATTGGTTCCCACACACTGAGAGGTATTCCAATTCCACAAGCTCAGATTGCTTCGACCTTATTATTGCATTAGTATTAAGTAGTTAAACAAAGGGTAAAATGTAAACTTTAGTTCACTTCTTAAGCAGAATTCAAATAAAAAGTTGAGTTTTTTAGAACTCCAATTCTCATTAAAAACTAAATACATGCAAGGCGCGATAACCTCCTAAGAGATTTTAGGCAGAGCTTCTCTTCCAAATTGCGTCGTACTGGTACTAGAATATTCTTCTAATTGAAAAAACGCGTTTCTAATATTTTGATGTTTCTTTGCCCGGGCCGTGAACCCAGGATCTTCGGTATGGTAGGCGGAGCACGCTACCATCACACCATGGCGACCGCAATTCATTTTAATTCTCATTATTAAACTTTGATGTGCATGGAAACTTTCTTCATTGTTATAAAAATTGATATAATTAATTGAGGAAAAATTATTTTGCTTATTGCCAAAAATTCCTCCAATGTTTATCTTCTGAGGAAGTTTTATAATGTTTATTTCATATTGGTAAATTGGTAGCCAAGGCTGCATGTGCTTAAAAATGTTTTGCTTGCGTGTGGCGAATAAAAATT
The DNA here is from genome assembly GCF_040869045.1 of Eurosta solidaginis. Classification (NCBI taxonomy): domain Eukaryota; kingdom Metazoa; phylum Arthropoda; class Insecta; order Diptera; family Tephritidae; genus Eurosta; species Eurosta solidaginis. Next base: position 241,642,892 of record NC_090319.1, read on the forward strand.
TGGCTTAGAAGTACATTGACAAAGTCTATAGTATAGCAATTCCATGGAAAGTTGTTAATTTTTGCCGATTTTCGAATTGCCCTCCTTAATAATTTTCAATGCCAATATATTTTAAATATATAACACCTCAACGTTCAAAGAGGAAGAATTTAAAATAAGTATCAGCTTGAGGAAAAGAGATTAAAAAAAAAATTGGTATAAAAAAACATTTTTTAATGCTTCATTATTCAATTCTGAAAAAAGACTAAGCCGGTGTGTGTGTGTGAATATAAGTAATTGGATTAAATTTGCATTTATTATAAACAGTACTTAAGGAAGGAATTTCCGTCGGGCTTCTCTTCCAATTTGCGTCGTATTCCTTTTAATTTTTTCTTGAAATTAGAGGGACATTTACAAGGTAGATGAATTTTCACTGAGAAACTTCCCATGGCAGAAATACACACGAAATCACATGGGAAAACTGGTCTCGTAATTTTTATACACAGTTGAGCAGAGCTTACAGAGTATATTAACTTTGATTGGATAACGGTTGGTTGTACAGGTATAAAGGAATCGAGATAGATATAGACTTCCATATATCAAAATCATCAGTATCGATGTCCGTTAACACGATAACTTGAGTAAATTTTGAGCTATGTAGGTTCCTGGGCACTCATCTCAGATCGTTATATAAAATGAACGATATCGGACTATAACCACGCCCACTTTTTCCATATCGAAAATTTCGAAAAAACGGAAAAGTGCGATAATGCATTACCGTATAAAGCGATGAAACTTGGTAGGTGAGTTGAGCTTATGACGCAGAATAGAAAATCAGTAAAATTTTGGACAATGGGCGTGGCACCACCCACTTTTAAAAGAAGATAATTTAAAATTTTGCAAGCTGTAATTTGGCAGTCGTTGAAGATGTCATTATGAAATTTGGCAGGAACGTTACTCCTATTACTATATGTATGCTTAATAAAAATTATCAAAATCGGAGAACGACCACGACCACTTAAAAAAAAAATTTTTTTTAAGTCAAATTTTAACAAAAAATTTAATATCTTTACAGTATACAAGTAAATTATGTCAACATTCGACTCCAGTAATGATATGGTGCAACAAAATGCAAAAATAAAAGAAAATTTCAAAATGGGTGTGGCTCCGCCCTTTTTCATTTAATTTGTTTAGCATACTTTTAATGCCATAAGTCGAACAAAAATGTACCAATCCTTGTGAAATTTGGTAAGGGATTAGTTTCTGGGAAGATAACTTGTTCCTGTGAAAAAGGCGAAATCGGTTGAAGCCACGCCCAGTGTATATACACAAACGACCGCCTGTCCTTCCGCTCGGCCGTTAACACGATAACTTGAGCAAAAATCGATATATCTTTACTAAACTCAGTTCACGTACTTATCTGAACTCACTTTGTATTGGTATAAAAATGGGCGACATCCGACTATGACCACGCCCACTTTTTCGGTATCGAAAATTACCAAAAAGGAAAAAAATGCCATAATTCTATACCAAATACGAAAAAAGGGATGAAACATGGAATTTGGATTGGTTTATTGACGCAAAATATAACTTTAGGAAAAAATGTTGTAAAATGGGTGTGACACCTACCATATTAAGTAGAATGAAATGAAAAAGTTCTGCAGGGCGAAATAAAAAAACCCTTAAAATCTTGACAGAAATACTGTTCGTGGTATTATATATATAAATAAATTAGCGCTATCCAACAGATGATGTTCTGGGTCACCCTGGTCCACATTTTGGTCAATATCTAGAAAACGCCTTCACATATACAACTACCACCACTCCCTTTTAAAAGCCTCATTAATTTGATACCCATAACGTACAAACACATTCGTCCACTTTTATGGCGATATATCGAAAAGGCGTCCATCTATAGAACTAAGCCATGGTCCACCTTTATGGCAATATCTCGAAAATGCATCCACCTATAGAACTAAGGTCCACTCCCTTTTAAAATACTCATTAACACCTTTCATTTGATACCCATATCGTACAAACAAAGTCTAGAGTCACCCCTGGTCCACGTTTATGGCGATATCACGAAAAGGCATCCACCTATAGAAATAAGGCCCACTCCCTTTTAAAATGTTCATTACCCCTTTCATTTGATACCCATATCGTACAAACAAATTCTAGATTCACCCCTGGTCCACCTTTATGGCGATATCCCTAAATGGCGTCCACCTATAGAACTATGGCCCACTCCCTCATAAAATACTCTTTAAATTCATTTGATACACATGTCATACAAACACATTCCAGGGTTACCCTCGGTTCATTTTCCTACATGGTTATTTTCCGTTCGCATATTTCTAGGGGGTGAGATCGAGAATCGGAACACTTTGGAAAATAAGGGCCACCTTAATGTGCATGTTTGATTTAAATAGTTTGCTCTATACAGAACTTTCATTGACGTTTTTATTCTAATCATATGCGTTTGTATTTGATTTTGCTGTTCTTTTCCCTCAGTGTAGACTATTAACGGCACACACACCGTTCATATGACTTTGAACAAACAAACATATTAACATGTGTCTCAGGACCTTAAGGACTATGTGCGCCTGTAGTTTGTATATACTTGTGACACTGGGGAAATTTATTGGTTTTATAGGGATCATGTTTAAGCTTGACTTTTAAAAACTTGTTGAGCAAAAAGAAAATGCTCGTATGTAGGATGAAGACTGAAGTTCCAAAAACTTTGATCCCCGACATAAAAAACATTTTGTAGTTGAGTTATTCCTGCATAAATATATATGTAAATTGGAATTTCTAGTAGATCTGAGCAAATGCGATAACTTTAGTGTTTTGTAGTTGTTGCCCCCGCAGATAGTTTTTTATTGTAATGGATTCTTGAATAGTTAGATTGCAAGAAACCATTGCTTGAATATGCAAATATTTATTGTTTGAAATCTCACTCCTTACCTAATACTACTCCAGTACTTAGAGAAAAATTTAACCGGGCCCTATCGTAGGAATCATTACCAAACTAGAAAGGTTAATCTATAACTTTTCTCGGCTACATATGCCATTGAGATTAGTACAAATCAAATCAAAATCAAACGAGGAAAAACTCTCGCCAATAAGTGCTTTTTTGGACTGAGTAGGCAATTGAAAAGTAAAGTCCACTCTCGACGAACAAAAATCAATGTGTACAAGACGTTCATCATACCCATTGCCGCTTCAAATTTTTTATATTTAAGTGCAAAATAGCAATATATGTACAAAATTTTATAGGTATACACTGACATTTTTTTGTAATTAAAAAATAAAAATTATATTTTTAAATGTTCGAAAAGCTCAAAATATTCATTGCATAAAACATTTCGTAAATCGCCTTATCATCACAATACTCAAGAGCAATTAAACTTAATTTTCAAAATCCCGCACAATCACTTCACTCAGTCATAACATTCAGGGCATCCACACCAATTTTTTTTAAGATACGTGACCAGTTACTGGAGTTACAGCTTTGGAATTGTGGCGAAAAACTGAGTCTAAAAAGGGAGTGGAGTAGAAACACCTATTTAAAAAAATCGATGTTGCTGGCGACCCAAATGTGAGTCCAAATACAATATTTGAACAAGTTCCCTTCATTAATATTGTTGCGAATATTAGCAAAACTAAGGAGTGCTGCCAGCTCTAAGCCGATGCTAAGCAGTGACGTGAATGCACATCAATAATTCAATCATCATGTATCTAGATAAACGAAACAATAACTGCGTCTACATATATGTACCATGTACGTATACGAGCAGCGGAGAGTCAATGCACAAAGAAAAAAAACTATAAAATTGTGCAATTGTAGTTACAGCTGAGATGTTTGAGAGCTAATGGACTAGTAGATTCTGGAAGCGCCTAGAAGATGCGAATGTTAAATCAAAGAGTATAAAAGGCGACAGATGTAGAGGCGCTGGAATTCAGTTTGATTTGAGTTGTCAAGCAGTTTCGACTAAGACGCTATCTAGCGAGCAAGAGCAGTATTATTTTGAATAGTACAGTTTCATTTGAACTATCATTCAGTTTGGTTATTAAGCAAGTTATTCGTTGCACAGTTTGAGTGTTATTGTGAAGTACTTTAATAAAGGCCATTTTGCATTATTACAAATTGGAGTTATTTATTCAACAGTTTAGTGATTCGAACTTAGCAGAGGATTGCAAATTAGAGGATTTGCAAGTAAATTCGTTACAATATATAATCTAGGTCGATGCAAAGTTTCAACAAATACTTGAGCCTTAACTCATGAATGATTGAGACTACTAAAAAGTACTTCAACTAGAACTGTGGAGAACTTTATGATGTTCAACTTCGAACTGAGCGTGAAGCTCGAGCAATACATAGGAAGCGAGATATTTGCGAATTAATAAATTTTGCGACCCCTGGTCTCGAACATCTCAAGATCGCACACGCGACTTATAATGATACCCTTAACATAAATGTCAAAATAAAGGCGTATGTAAGTTTCCAAGTCTTATCTCAAATTCCGAGGTTTAAACCTTAAATGGAGGGAGTCATTTTAATTTTCTTAATGAACCAATTTTGAATACAAATTATTTTCATTGCCATAATATTTTTGAATTATTTTTATACTCAGCTGAGCAGAGCTCACAGAGTATATTAGTTTTGTTCGCACTACGGTACCCCGTAACGGCATAAACTAATCGAGATAAATGTAGAATTTTAATATCAAAATGATATGGCGAAAAAATAAATTCATTTAGCCATGCCCGTCCGTCCGTAAACACGATACCTTGAGCAAATTTTGAGGTATCTTAATGAAATTTGGTATGTAAGTTCCTGGGCACTCATCTCAGATCGCTATTTAAAATGAACGAAATCGAAACTTTTTCGATATCGAAAATTTAGAAAACCCGAAAAAGTGAGAGAATTCATTGCCAAAGACGGATAAAGCGGTGAAACTTGGTAGGTGGGTTGACCTTATAAGGCAGAATAGAAAATTAGTAAAATTTTGGACAATGGGCGTGGCACCGCCCACTTTTAAAAGAAGGTAATTTAAAAGTTTTACAAGCTGTAATTTGGCAGTCGTTGAAGATATCGGGATGAAATTTGACAAGCACGTTACTCCTATTACTATATGTGCGCTAAATAAAAATTAGCAAAATCGGATGACGAAAACACTCACTTTAAAAAAAATTTTAAAAGTCAAATTTTAACAGAAAATTGAATATCTTTACAGTATATAAGTAAATTATGTCAACATTCAACTTCAGTAATGATATGGTGCAACAAAATACAAACACACATTAACACGATAACTTGCGCAAAAGTCGATATATCTTTACTAAACTTAGTTCACGTATTTTCTGAACTACCTTTTTGTTGGTATTTAAAACTGGCCGATATCCGACTATGGCCACGCCCACTTTTCGATATCGAAAATTTCGAAAAATTAAAAAAATTCTATTCTATACCAAATAAGAAAAAAGGGATGAAATATGGTGATTGGATTGGTTTATTGACGCTATGGAAAGAGACTTTTGGGTTCGTTTTGCTATTATACTTTTCTAATTAACAGTTTAATAACTAAAAAGGAACAACGTTTAATAGCTAACCGAATTAAATAATAGAGAAAAATTTTTTAAGTACAAATGGTAAATATTGGAGTAGTAGAAGATCGAACAATCAATCATAATTAATCACCTCAAAATAAAATCTAAGTTATTAACAAAAAATTAAATTAAGAATTAAAAGCGTGGGGTGCTTGATATATTTAAATACAATTTAACAACAATTTGACAACTATCTATGAGAGGAAAGTTATGAAAAGTAGTAAAAGGCACGCCACGTCTTTTTGCTCTGAATTGAATTCGTTAATATCTTAGATTTTATTGTAATTTTATTTTGATACAGTTTATTTTTATTTTTCAATTTTTAGTTTGATATGCTATAAAACGAGTTTAATTTTTATTTTTTTTTAACTATATCTTTAGTCCCGGAATGACCCTGACGGGATCCCGAAAACCATCCAAAAATTACACCAGAATGGTCCCCAAATGGTCACGAAATTATCCTGACGGATCCCGAAAACCATACAGAAATGAGCCCAGAAGGGTCCCCAAATGATCCCGAACGTAAGTTGAACTGAAATATTAATTCTAGATAACGAAGTTCGATAATTAGTGGGATTTGTCAATTAAAATTATATTGCCGAAGAAACATCTGCAATTTAATTCAATTCGGTACCTACCAAATGAATAATTGTTAGGTGGGACTCATTAGTAACGGTATGATTTTGTAGCAGCTTCAAGAAAATGGAAAAATGTGTGAACCACTGAAAGAAATGCTGCGGCCTTTTCAATAAGATAAACTGCTAAAATAATTAAACGGTAACTAAAAAAATGTTTGTAAAATATTTATTAGAAAACATGTAATATATAGTTCAATAGAGTTTATTAATAAATTTGTACAAGTGAGAATATTGTCTTTTAACGTACATCAACATTCGGATCTTATACAATATTTCGAATTTCTAAATTTATTTTTAATATATATTATGTCAGTAAATAATACTTACCTGTAAATATGCACATATTTATATTTTTACATATTACATATTTATACTTTTATTTATTTGAAATTTTTCTTTCTTTCTACAAAACAATATTTATTTTTCTTGTTGTTTTGCCATTTTTTTTAGGATTTCTTCATGAGTTACTTCAATAGTAGAGTGGATGTTGAGTAGGGCCATCCTTCGTATGCAATTATGTGTTAAAACTATGCTTGGTATGGCGCTTTTCAAAGAAACTTTGGTTTTGTTGCTGTTTTCGTTCTATTTATAGAACTACAACGAATTAACCAATTTTGTCTGTTTGTATGATTTTAATAATCGGGGATTGCCCATATTGCTTTTTTAAATGTATGAAAACATTTATTTGAAGCAATTTTTTAACCGCCGTACCAAGCATAGCTTTAACACATACTTCGTATGCAATGTGTAAAAATTAAAATATGCAAAAAGAAGGCAATTGGGAAAAACTTTTCAACAGGCATGACGTAGCTGAATGCGTTTATAACCATTTCAACTATCGTAGGAGTGCAAGTTCGACTCCCACTCCCGGGAGAAAAGGCTTTGAAGAGATTTACAAGGTATAATCGAAACAGCTGTCACCTTGTCCGTCCTGATGTCACGATGTTTAAATTTTTCCCAAATTATTACATAAATTATTTAATTTTATTCTTTCGCATTTTCATTATTGCTATTAATTCTATTTTATTAACAGGGCTTTTAAAAGTGAATAGAGTAAATTATTCTAGTAGAGACGTATGTTTTTTAATTTTCGGAAATTTCGGGGAGGGAGGGGGGGCGGACCAAAACCCTGATATATACATATGTAGGTCTTTGCTGGTGATGAGCTCCACAAAAAAGATGATCAAGATGATTTCCATTATGTTATTTCCATTATGCAGAACTTTTATTAGATATAGTAATAGCATTTAAGCTTATTTTGTGCCTTAATATAAATATACATATATGTATGTACAACCAAAGTTATATTTAATAAAAATAAGTATCTATAAAACCATAACAGTCGTTTTTTTTAATTCCAGCAAAAGCAAGTTTAAATATTTTTACATTTAAATATACTATTTAATATTCAAGAAACAATTAAACATGAAAGTTGTTTAATTCAATATTTCGTATTTGGATAGGATTTGAATATCATCTTATTACACGCAAATATTTCGTATTCAGATCACTTTCAAAATCTATGTAGTAAAATTTACTATGAAAGTATTCAATTGAGCTTCAAATATTGCATATTTGATTCGAATAATTTCGTGTTCAATGTCATATCCAATATGTGCATGTTTGATTTAAATAATTTGCTCTATACAGCACTTTCATTGACGTTTTTAGTCAAATCATATGCATTTGTAGTTGATTTTACTATTTTTTCCCTCAGTGTAGAAGAAAATGAAAAAGTTCTGCAGGGCGAAATCAAAAGCCCTTGTAATCGTGGCAGGAATACTGTTCGTGGTATTACATATATAAATAAAGTAGCGGTACCCGACAGATGATGTTCTGGGTTACCCTGGTCCCCATTTTGATGGACATCCCGAAAACACCTTCACATATACAACTAAGGCCCACTCCCTTTTAAAATACTCATTAGCACCTTTCATTTGATACCCATATCGTACAAACACATTCTAGAGTCACCCCTGGTCCACCTTTATAGCGATATCTCGAAAAGGCGTCCACCCATAGAACTATGGCCCACTCCCTTTTAAAATACTCTTTAATACTTTCCATTTTATACCCATGCCATACAAACACATCCAGGGTTACCCTAGGTTCATTTTCCTACATGGTGATTTTCCCATATTTTGTCTCCAAAGCTCTCAGCTGAGTAATGTAATGAACTTAGCCTTCCTTACTTGTTAGCTGTCAATTTGTTAGTGTAAATTTGTTTTTTATAACGAAATGCTCGTTCATCATATGAAAGTGCTTAGCTCTGCAATTCCATATGAAAATCAGAAACATCCATATGACCTTTATTTATATTTGAAGGCGTACGGGAGTGCTTTGAACTTTTTTTATATTTTTGTATATTTGAGGTGCAAATTTGTATCTGTGCCTATGATTCAGGACAAAGCAAAAACAAAAGTGCTATAAGTGTATAGGGGTTGAGCATGTGGTGCTGTCCGTTATGCTGATTGCGGGTATGGAAGCAAGTATAACGATGAGCTGAATGAGCTTTACGCAGATATGAAGATAATGTAATGCGAATAAACGAAGATGATCCGGCCGGCTGGCGGAGGAAGACTTGACCACCCTTGGTGCTCTCAGTCGGCGTCAGTTACCGCGAAACAGGGATAGCTGGCGTGACTTCCTACGAAAGGGACAAAATCTCTTAGGTGGTTTAGCGCCAATTAATGACGATAATGATGATGCATACCCACTGGAAAGGTCAATGCTTGCTCGGTCATTGCTATGATCATATTGAGATTGGGCTTAATTTCTTGTCTAGGTAATATCTGTTCTTGAACTCATTATGTTATTTTATTTTATTTTTATTTATTTATTTATTTATTAAACATTTCTTAATGCATATTTTAAACAAATTACAATATTGAAAGAGCACATTCTGTTACTATATAGCATAAGAAAAGTACATGGCATTTTTTTATATTAAATTTTTAAAATAGTATTAAATGCCAGTTCACATAGTAAAATTCATTTTCAGTGTGGGGTGTATAGTTTTTCATAATATTATAAAATAAACTCATAATAATTCAGATAATTAGTTAAGATTACGATAGGGAAACAATTGATAATTTGTTAATTAGTTAAGGTTCCGATAGAGAAACAGTTGATATACATAGTTACAAAAGTTAGATATGGCTTACAACAACGTCCTCAGCAAGGCTTCTAGATCGTAGTGGCTAAAACTAATCAGATACATTTTTATTTTATTTTGAAATACGTTAAGATTTCTTATAACTTGTACAGAAGTAGGGAGAGTGTTGAACATTTTGCACGACGTGTATGTATAAAAAACTTCTGAAGTGAGATGTCCTAGCATGCGGGATTTGTACCGATGGAAGCAGATTGCTCCTAAGGTTGTAGACTTCAGAAGGATAACTTTCTAAGTACCCCGATCTAATAAAGAACGTTTTTAGGACTTTAAATAAATATAGATGACGACATGGTAGTATATCTAGTCTCCTAAAGGATATCATAGCGTGAGACCTGTAGTTTGCGCCACATATGCGTCTTATAATTCCCTTTTGGAGTGTTACAATGGGTGACAACTTACTAGCCGAGGCGCCACCCCAGCAGGTAATCCCATATTGAAGTTTCGATTGGACTAGACCATAGTAAACAGCTTTTAGAGTGGACATAGTGCAACACTTTTTGAGACGATAGAAGTGACGGGTAGTGTACAGAAAGTAATGTTTTAGTTTCTGAATGTGTGCAGACCAATTTAAATGATTATCGATTATAATACCTTTTACTCGATACCTTTACTGACCCTGAGAAAAAACGTGCGATTTATCCCTAAAAATGCAAATGCACACCACATTGCGTGGGGAGGAGGAGATACGAATAAGAGAGGCGAATTTCTATTTTGTTACATCCTGCAAATCAATTTGCAGATAGCCAACAGGGGAAGTGCTCCTACATATGTTGATCCAACATATAGCAATCCTTCTACGACCATGCATATGTCATCTTCAGCATGCTCCTAAAGAGGGTAGAAAATGGAGAAACCTTAGGTCAAAGAACTCGATAAAGTTCCAGAAACGTGTAGGAACAAAACTGGGATAACCTAAGAGGTTGCCAATACGGAGTAGCTGGAGGAGTCCAACGACCTCCTAACAAAGATGCTTATGACTGTGTATAACAGAGATTGTCCACTAAGAAGGTTCAGAAGAAAAATAAAGCCGACATGGTGGAGCCTTCTTAGAAGACAGGTTCAAGCTAGCAAAGGCCGCGGATAGCGAGGCGTGTCGAAGCGAGCATAGGGATCTATTGAGAATCTAAAAGCGTGAAATTTCCAGAGCGAAGAGAGTCCCATGGAAACATTACCCATCAGGCGATGATTATTATGACCCATCGGGCGATGATTCAGAAGGGCCAGCAGACAGCACTTACAATTCAATCACGGAGCGAGTAGTGCCGGTTGTTGTTGTTGTTGTAGCGATTAGGTTACTCCCCGAAGGCTTTGGGGAGTGTTATCGATGTGATAGTCCTTTGTCGGATACAGATCCGATACGCTCCGGTAACACAGCACCATTAAGGTGCTGGCCCGACCATCTCGGGAACGATTTATATGGCCACATTAAACCTTCAGGCCATCCCTCCCTCCCCACCACCAAGTTCCATGAGGAGCTTGGGGTCGCCAGAGCCTCGTCTGTTAGTGAAACGGGATTCGCCGCTCGAAGGTGAGGTTGACAATTAGGTTGGAGAAGCTATATATTGCGCTACACAACCCCTTGAATCCCGAGTAGTGCCGGTCTTGGTGATCTATACCAAGATTGAATGGGCAGTGAAGACATTCTCTAAGTTTAAATCGCTGGGACTGGGAGTTTGATCGTGACTACGTAGCGAACAACACGTATTCGCATATAGTTCTTCTCGTTGCCTTGTGCAAAAATAGAAAATTTAATTATTTAATATCGTAATCATTGTTTAAAAAGTTGCAATAGTGGTTTAAAACCGGCGGAAATAGTGAGGCATAATTATGTGCGAGCGCAATGCGCTTGACTCTTTGCTAAATAAAATAATAAATACTGCAAATAATGACTTATCAAAAAAAAGAAGAAATGATAGTGTGACAGAAAACGCGATGTCAAAAAATTGCAAAAACAATTACTATGCAATACTAGATGAAGATCTGGAAGAGTGTAATGATGCATTCCAAAAATTTCAACAATATGTGTATACCACCAAATTAAACAAAAACAGCGAAGTAACACGAGCTGATACTCAAAACAACGACTGTAACCCATCAACTAGCGCAGCAGCAGCCGAAGCTGCACCTGCAAGTGTAAATAACAAAAATGAAGCAAAAACAATTACAAATTCAAAAAACAAAAGCAATATTAAAAACATTCCACCTATTAATACATTTGATATAGAATCAAAACAAATAATTGAGCTGATCAAAGATGGTTTAAAGATAAGATATTTTAAAATAAAAGAACACAACCAAAATAAAATATCGATTTACTTAAGAAATCTCGAAGACTATAAAAGAGTTCGCGGATATCTTGAAAAAGCCAATGTGAAATACTATTCATACACACCCAAATGTTTAAAAACTAAAACATACTTGCTGAAAGGCTTGAATGCCAATATGAAATGTGAAGAAATTTTTAATGAGCTTTTGCAATATCAAAATGATAACCTTAAAATACTTAAAGTAAGTCAATTTACTACCAAAAAATCGACAGAGAAAAACATAACGCTACCTATATTCATGGTTCAAGTAAGCGCCGACAGCAACGTGAATGAATTAAAGGCCATTAAATGTATACTATACCATTGTATCAAATGGGAACATTTATGCAGACCCGAGATTCCACAATGTAGGAATTGCCAAAACTTTTTCCATAGCGCTGCCAATTGCAATATGGCAGCCAGGTGCGTGAAATGTAGTGGGCTACACAACAGCAAAGAATGCCCTTCTCCTGGACGAGACTCTGCAGAAAAACCAAATCCTTACTGCGTACTATGCAAGAAGCATGGACACCCAGCATCCTACAAAGGCTGTGAGCGTTATAAAGAGCTACAGCAGAAAATGAGATTGAGAAAACAAAGTTTAGCTACGGCTAAAGCTATCCACACAACCAACTCTAATTTTACTAATCCTAATATAAGCTATGCAAACGCAGCTAGAGTAGCGCAGGTCAATTTTGACACTCCCAATAACCAAAACCTACAAAACTCATTTCTAGTAGAACTAAAAAATACAATATTATCTCTAAGTAAACAAATTACAAACCTTCAGAAACAATTAGAATTGCAGACTCCCAGAGTCGATGCAATTTGTGGCTTAATGGACTTTGTATGAGCGTTAGGCCCTTACAAACTTTGAATAAATATAATTTAAACATTATTTCTCTTAATGTTAACTCCCTTATAAATTTAAGCAGAAGACTAGACTTAAGTAAATTTTTAATGGAGAGAAATCCAGATATATTATTACTCAATGGAACTAAGTTAAACCCGAAACATAAATTAAAGTTTCTTGGGTACAACTTAACAAGGAAAGATAGGTCGGTAGGCATGAGAAGTGGTGGAACAGCGATACTTATCAAAGACAACATAAAGTTTACGAAAGTTTTTAATCATAAAATTGATAGGTTAACAGTCTTAGAAACTTGCACAATTAAAATACACATGCCTCCAAATAACATTTTGTAGAAATAATTGCTCGCAGAGACAGCACGAGCTTCTTTACATTGCTGGATAACTCCGTTATAAAAACGTTGGATTATAAAAAAAACCAACTGGAAAAAATTTAAAAACACCCTAAGTACAGAACTGCAAAACCAAGCTCGGACACCAGATTTTATCATTTTATCTTTTCCCATAAATAGCTAATCAGGCATTGTTTTTATATGTTTTTTTCTTTGCAGTATAATTATAAAGGACCTAAAAAGCTTTAATTTAAAGCAGTAGGTAACATTTAAATTGTATAAATTAATAAAATGTTATATTATATCAATATGAAGACCGTCAAGTACATGAGAACCCGTCCAGAGTCATTGTATAACTATATAAAACAACACAACTGAAACTATTGTTTATTTTAGTATCTAAGCTCATGAATATTAAATAAATAAACATTATTAAAAAAAAAAAAAATCCCTGGGACTGGATGGTATATTACGAGCCATGCTACAAATTTCAAGTAAAGGGGGCGTGGAATGGCTTAAAATAATATTTGATGGATGTACAAGACTGAAACTTGGAGCAAAGGTGGCAAAGATCAGTCAAGCCTGCGGTGTTAGAAATTTGACGACTCGAGTTCGAATCTCACTCTGGGAGAATATAATTTCTAATTTAAAAATACAAAGATACCTGAAGAGATCTTAGGTAAGGTCGAAATAGCTATAATATCTGTCAGTATGTTTAATTCCTTTAAATTTTTCCATTATAATAAAACTACAATAATTTAATAAGATGAATTATTGTGAATACGTCTTAAACTCATTAAATTTACGAATGTATTTCTCACAATGTTTACATGTACCAGATAGAACAGTGAACAATAGGGTTTATAGGCGCAATTCATATGTAGCTTCCGCAACGCAATTGTCAAACTCACCTACGCGGAGCGAATCTTGTTACAAACATGCATGTATCATACGCATATTTAGCAGACGAGGCTCTGGCGACTTCAAGTTCCTCATGAAACTAGGGTTAGGGGTGGCGGGTTGGCCTAGAAGGTTCAACGTGGTCATATTAAACGGGATCAATATCCGAAATATACGTCAGTGATAGTTACACACAGTTTTCAGAATTTTTTTTTAGTGTAGAATAAAAGCACTATATTTGCTTTTACGAATTCCTGGAAAACTATATAGAACTAATTAAAAAAACCTGACGCCAGAGTGAGATTTAGAATACCAAAGGATTTCTGAGAAGTGTCTATTTCTAAGTCTAAATGGTGTCGAGCTGTATGTTTCGGAAGAAAATAGCCCAGTAAGCTACATAAATTGCTCCGATAGTAATCCGATTTAGGGATGTTTTCTGAATCTGTTATGAGGCAAAATGTTTGCTGGGCTGTAACGAAAACATTAACACATGTTTGAAAATAAGCCAGATTGGCAACTGTCACATTTTTTTATAATTTTTATTACCAATATGTTAGGTAATTGAATACTAATAAAAATGATTAAAAACTAAAGTTGCAAAATTGTGCAACGTGCCGTTAGGCTCATGAAATTAATATAATATGTATGCTATGCATAGTTGAGTACAAAAATTAAGAAGAAAATATTTTTACTAATCACGGCAATAGACATGCTTTAAGCAAGCATTTAAGTCCTATTGCTCAACGTTCGCCCGTCAATTAATTACAATTTCAATGTTTTTTGGGCTCAGCATGACCAACCGAAGTCTTTCGAATGTAATATGTATGTGTTTACTAAGAACTAGCAAGAAAATGTCGTTAACTTGAATGTCCAATTAATTAATATCGCATTTAACAGCCGCCAAGCTGAGAAAACCCATTAAGATACTTCTACTTCGTAGTTTGTCACTTGGTCACACCACGCATACAAGATCATTTTCACTCTCGCACACACGAGTTCTCAATATATGTATGTATATGAATAAGCGAAGTACTAAAATATATTATTAGTCAACCTGTTACAATTAAACAAATTTGTCCTGCAAATACAAACATTATGGAGCACAGCAGGGCCGGGGTGTTTTCAAGTTCGAATTTCTTTTCGTTTTCAATTTGACTTCAACTTGTATTTATTTAAAAAATCTGATTTAATTATAACGTTTGATTTAGGCAACAAAAACAAAAGTAATTTTAGAGGAGTAAACCAAACACAGAAACTTGTTTTGGAGCAGGTGTCAAAGGGACTTGAGTAAGAAAAATGTTAATTGTTTTTGCCAGAACAGACCAGAACAGACCTACCTCGAATTTCTGGGCTTAGTTGTCTAGTTCAAATCTTCGGTGAACACTCATGAGAGTTAAACTATTCGATCTTTCCTCCCCGATCGAGTCCCGTACAAATGTTTATAAAAGTTTAAGGCCGAAAAAGAACGTTATGGAATAAATATAGTGACAGGCAATGTTGCATAAATTTCCATGTCGATGGGTTGTCATCGGATTCCTTCTTTGCGACGTCGGGTATTTCTCAGGGTAACATATGGGTTAACTTCTCTTCATAATCTTCGTTAATGCTATATACAGTTGCTTCAAATTAGCAAATTTTCTTCTGTATGCTGATGATATAAAGATTTACTCGACATCACTAGTCGCTTCCCAAGGCAGTCGGTTCTATGTACCGGAGCGACTCGGGATTTTTCCCGACCAAGGTCTGTCATTTCAGTGTAATCCCATTTAATTTGTTGCGTCTCTCCCAGAAATTGTCATCCTCCCAGCAGCTCCTTGCAGGGAGACTGCTACATATTATCTTGCTCCGGGAAGGTATCGAACCCAACCGGGTCCGTTTCCTGACCCCGGTCCTGAGAAATGGTTTTGCTGCGTCTGCCGGAGAAGAATCTTTTTAGACGGTCATACTCTTCTCAGGGTGTCTCGTTTAAGGGATGGTTTCGTCGGACAGGTTCTTCTGGGCTACATCCCAAAACCAGACGTCCACGTAACTTCTATAAATCTTTCGTGGTTCCTTGCTGTTCACGCCCTAGGGAGTCCCGTAGTCTACGCCTTAGTGCCCCCACTACCTTCCAGCAGCCCGCTGCTCAGCAAGCCACAACATGTACCCGCTGCTGCTCGCGCCCCACGGCGCCACCAACTCATACGGCTGCTCCCACTCACACCTACAATCTCCGTAGAAGAGTCGATAGCAATGCCGAGCATCAGACCCTGTCCCCGTCCTCTTCCCCCGTATTTTCCGGCAGCAATCGTGTAGGTCAGGGAAACAGACTCTTGATCCCTACCTCCTTTTGCACGTCTCCCCCGTCGCACTTCATAATTCTGCAGTTAAACTGTAATGGATTAACTGGAAAGATCACGGAGATAGTAAATTTCATGAAGCGGCACAACATCTGCATTGCTGCGATTCAAGAGACTAAACTCACAGCAAGATCTGCTCTGCACACCTGTTCTAGGTATAATGTCCACAGAAAAGATCGCGAGATCGAAAATGGAGGCGGCCTCGCGTTTGCCATACACCACTCTGTGCAATATGTTATATTTGATCCCGACATCGGTCACAGGGACAGCGTCTTAGAACGTCAAGGCTTATCCCTCCGGTCAGGAGAAATCATCAACATCTACATCCCCCCTGCCACCTGTTACCGCCAGTGGATACCGCCCTAATATCAGCGCCTTACCCACTGGCAATAATCGCATTATCTTAGGCGATTTCAATGCCCATCAAGATCTATGGCATTCAAACTTGCTGGCAGACAGTAGGGGTGAGACGTTGGCGGATCAAATAGAAGAAACGACGTTCCGCACAATAAACGGAGATGCCCCCATACGTATGGTAGGAAGCTGTCACAGTTCGCGGGATATATCAATCGTGAGCGCAGGACTCGTAAACTGCGTCAACTGGCAGCCGATGGTAACATTGGCATCTGACCACCTGCCTATACTTATTTCGATCGAGCGTACCGCCGACTTCAACGTTACAGAAAAACGCACTTTCATAAACTTAAAAGGAAAGTGGGACGAATACAAATCCTTTACAGATAACCTCTTTGCTGCCCTCCCTATACCGACTGATGCTTTCCAAGCGGAGCGTGCTTTCCGCAAGGTCATTGAATCCGCCTCGACTCGCTGCATTCCCGCCGGTAGAATTCCCGAAATTCGGCCTCACTTTCCGGCGGAGGCCGCAAATTTAGCGAGAGAACGTGACCTTATAAGACAGTTTTGAATATCCACGTCGATGGCACTACGCTACCGACTGTCCTACACCTCAAAATCTTGGGTGTGACATTTGATCAGGATCTACATTTTGGTGAGCATGCGGACGCAATTGTACCGAGAGCCGTAATAAAATCCTCAAATCTCTCGCTGCAGGTGCTTGGGGAAAAGACAAAGAAATGCACATTACCACATACAAAGCAATTGGCCAGCCGATTGCATGCTACGCGTCCCCTATATGGTCGCCAAGCATAAAAACTGCTCACTGGAAGAAGCTACAGACCTGCCAAAATACTGCTCCCATAACCGCCACGGACTGTCTTCTTATGTCCCCAGGACACCACCTACATGATGAGGCGAGAATACTCCCCATTAGGGAGAGAAATGAGATGCTAACCAAACAGTTCTTGTTGAATACCCAGAAACCTGGGCATCCCAACAGACATCTGATTGATGAGCCAACACCGCCCAGGGGTTTAAGGAGTCATCTCCGTAAGCATTATGAGGAAATGCGGCACCTGAGAACTCAACCGTATGAAGCCAAAAAACACAAGCAGGTCCTCAGCGAACTCCACAAACAGGCGTCGGACCTTTATGCCAGGAATTGCCCGGTGAATGCAGTACTCAAAGAACAATACCCAAAACTAGCGGAAGAGGAACGCATAATCCTCAGGGAAACACAAATCTTACCTATCCAGAATCAACCCCGACATACAAAATGTATGCGCCGCTTGCAATGTGATGACACCAACCATCTCTTTAAGTGTAATGTGGAACCAACGCCTCTAACAAACCTCCCATTATGGTCTACCCCTGTTGAAACTGCAAGTTTCCTTGGACTCCCGTTAGAGGATATTTATGACAATTTGTGATCGGTCGCATCTGTTGGGTGGGGCGAAGCACTGCTACAAGAACAACAACAACAATAACAACATCACAAGTAATTATGTGTCAAATCTTCAGTCTAACTTAGAGAGTGTCTCGGATTGGTGTAAGCGAAATAAATCAAATCTAAATATAAAGAAATGTTCACGGGTTTGTAACTCTTAACCCCGCTGTCTTCTGCCCACATTATTGATGCACTTCAGTAATCTACCTTAAGTGAAATTATTAATCTTGGAGTTGTATTCTTCTCTAAATTTCTGTTTTAAGGCCATTTGAACTTCGTAATTGCAAAAGTATATGCAGCACTTGCACTCACTAAGCGTTTTGGCTTTATTTTTCTTTATTTTTCCTGCACCTTAAAACTGCTATACACCTCCCCAGTGCGCTCTTAGTTAGTATACCATGTTTTTTATCTGAAGACCAACACTACGGACTCATTCAGTCTATGTGAGGTCCTCATGGACAGGCCAGTTCAACCTATCTGAAGACCATACTAAGATTGTCATATTACAAGGCTGGAGTAAGTCCAAAAAGTATTTGTACGCTACGTGTTGACTGCCCATTTTTGTTTGGAAGAATAACTTTTGAGATCCCACGGAGAAGTTAACATAACCACAATATTTTCTGTTTGGACATGTTTAGAACTACTAACGCATCTAACGTTCCGATTCTTAGAATTCTGAAAGAGATAAATTCGCCTTTGAATCCTGGAAGCCTGAATTTTTCTTCCTCAAAATATATATTCAAATTGTTATTAAGTGAATTAGTTTTTAATGCAATGATTTAAAAAAATCTTAACAGCTTTAACTACTTCCACGCAGTGACGAGTTTGGGAGAATTTGCAAACAAGTAAAAGTTTAAGGAATGGGAACAACAGTGTTCATATATGTATGTATATAAAAATCTGGGATATTTTCTCTGAGTTATGCTTGAACGCCATTAAACTTACCTTTCATTGCTGCAGCACCATCGTACCATGACTAATTATGGAATTTTTTCCTTATTCTAAATGGTGAGAAAGTCAATTCTGCAAAGTTACTTTCTGTCTACAAAAAATTTAAAGAATCGTCTCGTTCTTCTATCTCTCGCTGTATTTTTAGCTACATAAAGGACGCTACACCTCGCATGCATCTGGATTTATAGGCACACGTTTTTGCAAGGTATCGCTCCAATGTCTTGAAACCTTTTGGTGTTTGACTTCAAAACCATTTTAAAATCATACCGTCTGTTTCTTAAATCGGTCAAACTTATTGGTGGGTCTATCTTTCCTTCTTTAAGGACTTACAATTTTGAGATTGGTGTCGAAATTAATATACCATTGGATTTTCATGAAAATGCCTTTTTTTATTCGACGGAAACAATAAAGCGTAACTGTAATTCAACAGTTGTTAGCATTTCAAAATTAAAAAGAATAATGTTAATATCATTGACAGTGTAACCAATTGAAACTCGACGCTGTGACCATTTCATAACGTCACAAGTTTAATTGAATGTATGGCCATTTGAAGTGGTCACAAGGTAAGTTGACGTTTATTTTATATCATCCAGTGAAGTGGCGTATCCAGGGGGGGGGGGGGGCGGAGATTGGGGGGATAGATAACTCCCATCGTCGCTCAACTTCTTATTTTACTTCGTAATTTATATTAATATTACCAAATTTCCTTCTGATTAACAAAAAAATAAAAGAGAAAATCAAAATCTCTATATAAAGTACGTAGGTAATATTAATATTTAATTTTGTCATGGAGCATACAGTACTCACGAAATTCCATATCTTCGGTCCCAACGAAGACTATCTAAGTTCGTTAATTGCGTCGAAGACTAGCTCAGTTCGCTTATTTGCGCCGAAGACTATCTCAGTTCGTTTTGATTGATTTCGCTTGTTTGCTAATTTTATATTTTTTTGTTTAATTTTACTTATTTTTGTATTATTTTACTTTATTTTATTTTTGTTTAGTTTATCTTATTTTATTTATTTTTATTTATAAAATTAATAAAAACAAGTAAGGAAAGCTAAGTTCGGGTGTAACCGAACATTACATGCTCAGCTGAGAGCTATGGAGACAAAATAAGGGAAAATCACCATGTAGGAAAATGAACCTAGGGTAACCCTGGAATTTGTTTGTACGATATGGGTATCAAATGAAAGGTGTTAATGAGTATTTTAAAAGGGAGTGGGCTTTAGTTCTATAGGCGTACGCCTTTTCGGGATATCGCCATAAAGGTGGACCAGGGGCGAATCTAGAATTTGTTTGTACGCTATGGGTATCAAATGAAAAGAGTTAATGATTATTTTAAAAGTGGGCCCTGGTTCTATAGGTGGAAGTCTTTTCGAGATATCGCCACAACGGTGGACCAGGAGTGACTCTAGAATTTGTTTGTACGATATGGGTATCAAATGAAAGGTGTTAGTTCGTTTTTTAAAAGGGAGTGGGCCTTAGTTCTATAGGTGGACGCCTTTTCGAGATGTCGCCATAAAGGTGTGCGATATGGGTATCAAATGAAAGGTGTTAATGAGCATTTTAAAAGGGCGTGGCCCATAGTTCTATAGGTGGACGCCTTTTCGCGATGTCGCCATAAAGGTGGACCAGGCGTAACTCTAGAATTTGTTTGTGCGATATGGCTATCAAATGAAAGGTGTTAATGAGTATTTTAAAAGGTAGTGGGCCTTAGTTCTATAGGTGGATGCCTTTTCGAGATATCGCCATAAAGGCGGACCAGGGGTGACTCTAGAATTTGTTTGTATGATATGGGTATCAAATGAAAGGTGTTAATGAGTATTTTAAAAGGGAGTGGGTCCTGGTTCTATAGGTGGAAGTCTTTTCGAGATATCGCCATAAAGGTGGACCAGGAGTGACTCTAGAATTTGTTTGTACGATATGGGTATCAAATGAAAGGTGTTAGTTCGTTTTTTAAAAGGGAGTGGGCCTTAGTTCTATAGGTGGATACCTTTTCGAGATATCCCCATAAAGGCGGACCAGGGGTGACTTTAGAATTTGTTTGTACGATATGGGTATCAAATGAAAGGTGTTAATGAGTATTTTAAAAGGGAGTGGGCCTTAGTTCTATAGGTGGGCACCTTTTCGAGATATCACCATAAAGGTGGACCAGGGACGACTCTAGAATTTGTTTGTACGATATGGGTATCAAATGAAACGTGCTAATATGTATTTTAAAAGGGCGTGGGCCTTAGTTCTATAGGTGGACGCCTTTTCGAGATATCGCCATAAAGGTGGACCTGGGGTGACTCTAGAATTTGTTTGTACGATATGGGTATCAAATGAAAGGTGTTAGTTCATTTTTTAAAAGGGAGTGGGCCTTAGTTCTATAGGTGGACGCCTTTTTCAGACATCGCCATAAAGGTGGACCTGGGGTGACTCTAGAATTTGTTTGTACGATATGGGTATCAAATGAAAGGTGTTAGTTCATTTTTTAAAAGGGAGTGGGCCTTAGTTCTATAGGTGGACGCCTTTTTGAGACATCGCCATAAAGGTGGACCAGGGGTGACTCTATAATTTGTTTGTACGATATGGGTATCAAATGAAAGGTGTTAATTAGTATTTTAAAAGGGAGTGGTAGTAGTTGTGTATGTGAAGGCGTTTTCGAGATATTGACCAAAATGTGGACCAAGGTGACCCAATACATCATCTGTCGGGTACCGCTAACTTATTTATATATGTAATACCACGAACAGTTATCCTGCCAAGATTCCTAGGGCTTTTGATTTCGCCCTGCAGAACTTTTTCATTTTCTTCTACTTAATATGGTAGGTGTCACACCCATTTTGCAAAGTTTTTTTTTAAGTTATATTTTTCGTCAATAAACCAATCCAATTACCATGTTTCATTCCTTTTTTCATATTTGGTATAGAATTATGGCATTTTTTTTCATTTTTCGTAACTTTCGATATCGAAAAAGTGGGCGTGGTCATAGTCGGATTTCAGCCATTTTTACACCAATACAAAGTGAGTTCAGATAAGTACTGAGTTTAGTAAAGATATATCGATTTTTGCTCAAGTTATCGTGTTAACGGCCCAGCGGAAGAACAGACGGTCGACTGTGTATAAAAATTGGGCGTGGCTTCAACCGATTTCGCCCTTTTTTACAGAAAACCGTTATCGGCCTAGAGTCTAAGCCCCTACCAAATTTCACAAGGATTGGTCAATTTGTGTTCGATTTATGGCATTAAAAGTATCCTAGACAAATTAAATGAAAAAGGGCGGAGCTACGCTCATTTTGAAATTTCTTTTATTTTTGTATTTTAATGCACCATATCATTACTGGAGTCGAATGTTGACATAATTTACTTATATACTGTAAAGATATTAAAAATTTGACTTTATTTTTAAAGTGGGCGTGGTCTTTCTCTGATTTTGCTAATTTTTATTAAGCATACATATAGTAACAGGAGTAACGTTCCTGCCAAATTTCATTATGATATCTTCAACGACTGCTAAATTACAGCTTGCAAAACTTTTAAATTACCTTCTTTTAAAAGTGGGCGGTGTCACGCCCATTGTCCAAAATTTTACTAATTTTCTATTCTGCGTCATAAGTTCAACTTATCTACCAAGTTTCATCGCTTTGTCCGTCTTTGGTAATGAATTATCGCACTTTGTCGATATCGAAAAAGTGGGCGTGGTTATAGTCAGATATCGTTCATTTTAAATAGCAATCTGTGATAATGCGCAGGAACCTACATACCAAATTTTATCAAGATACCTCAAAATTTACTCAAGTTATCGTGTTAACGGGCAGACGGACGGACGGACATGGCTCAATCAAATTTTTTTCGATACTGATGATTTTGATATATGGAAGTCTATATCAATCTCGATTCCTTTATACCTGTACAACCAACCGTTATCCAATCAAATTTAATATACTCTGTGAGCTCTGCTCAGCTGAGTATAAAAATAATTAATAAAAACCTGAGTAATTAACACAAAAATAAACAAAACAAAACAATACAAAAATAAGTAAAATTAAAGTAAATAATACAAAATTTGCAAACAAGCGAAAGGTTTAGTTTTTAAAAAACAAAACGAACTGAGATAGTCTTCGACGCAATTTGAACTGAGATAGTCTTCCGTGGAACCAACGATATAATCACTTCAACAATTTTCAAATATTTTAAATCAAAAATGCACGTGATTTTAACAAAAAAAGATTATTGTATGTAAAGACTGGTAATGAATTAATATTCGTGATTTTTTTATACATAACGATACCTCACTTCTCAAAAGTTACCAAGTACATCTGGCATCCACATTTTGAAATACAAACCTGTAGCTGCTGTTAAATCTTGAAAAATTCAAATGTAATGTTTTCAATTATTTTTGATAGTCCTAGTAATACAGATAATACAAATTTAAAATTTAAGGTTTCGATAATTTACTGCGCGTGTCGTTTTCTAACCTAAGGCGGAGAAGTGCGGTTATATGTACCCAAAAAGCTACAGTTCAACATTGACGAAAAGCTGATCTCCTCAATACGATATGCGTATACACACAGCATTGCATAGGGAGATTATAAACATAGAGAAAACCTTGGAAAATTATAAGTACAACTTAGAAGTCTTCCTGGATATTTCCGTGGCTTTCAACAATGTCTCGAAATAGGCGATCATGGATAGTATTAATTTCTTGGAACTACATCTTATTTAAACGGATGAGTTGTTTGTTAAGTTGCAGAAATATTGCTCCAGAAGGGAAGGTTTTTAGGCCAATAAATTAGTGGACAGTTGCCAGAACGGTATTATCACCTCTGTGGTGGACGGTGGTTATTAATCAACTGTTCAGAGTGATCTGATAGTCGACCGCCATGGTGTGGTGATAGCGTCTACCACACCGAAGGTCCTGGGTTCACACTCCGGGCTTAGCAACATGAAAATTTTAGAAACAAGAATTTTCAATTAGAAGAACGTTTTTCTAAGCAGGATCACCCCTCGGCAAACACTCCGCGTGTATTTCTGCCGCGAAAAGCTTCTCAGTGAAAACTCATCTGCGTGCACATGCCGTTCAGAGTCGGCATAAAACATGTAGGTCCCATCCCACCAATTTTTAAGAAAAATTAAAAGAAGCACGACGCAAATTGAAAGAGAAGCTCGGCCTTAAATCTCTTCGGAGGTTATCGCGCCTTACATTTATATATTTTCAGGGTTATCCGATTAAAAACGACTCATCCCTCTAAGCTTGGACTGTAGACATCCCAATCTGACAGAACAAGTTAAAAAGAAAGCGAGGGTTGCATATGATCGGCGAATCCCAGTTACTCTAATAACCCAAAAAAAAAGGGAAGACTGTATTCTCATTATGGGTATTCTGAATGGACCCTGCCTTTTGGCGTCACATGTTTTGAATCTAGGCTAAGCAAGTGATAGCAGAAGCGAGATGTTTGAGTTGCAGAAGGAAACTATCGAGCGCATTCTGTGCTCATGTTCTACACTCGCCAGACTAGGACTCCAGCTATAAGGAGTGGAAAGACTATCATATCTAGAAGAAGCAAGTTGCATGGGTCCCAGAAAGCTTCTAGTATTTGTGAAGAGGACCCAGTTATTTTGTAACATGTGTCATCGTTTTCGATAGGAGGAGCTCGGAAGCTCAGAAGCTTTAAAAGTAAACTTAAATATTTTGAAGTGGGGCTTTCTTCAAACAAAGTTTTTCAAAAGTTTTATGAAATGGGGCATTTTCGAAATGTCGGGTTAAGGATATTCTTCACAAAAATTCTGGATTGGGTGTTTTCGAACTGGCAGTCAGTGTAGGATGATATTCTACTCAGATGTCAACTAAAAAAACGATACGGTACGATCGAGAGTTTTTTTTTTTCAAAATGTCGAAGATATCGAGTGGCGCCATTATCGATAGCTTTGCAGCTCGATCAAGTGCAGTTTATAAAATTGGTCGATTTCTTAAGCATCACTTATTTGCCTTGTGCGCTTTACATGAACTGTCCCATATACATATATCTATTTGCTATTTTTAAGTTTCTTGCTAACATGAATTGTTTAAACTTGATGCTCATGTACCCAAGGATAGACCGGCCTGCTGGACAAGTGGCAAAGCAAACACATTTTTCAGATAAAAGCATATTCACACATGCACATCCATACTACTCACACTCATAGGTATATATATGCCATATGTTTCTACGCTTGAAAGTAAATAAATCTTCTTGGTGTGCTCACTTCACACCCGTGCATTACCACGGCATGCTTTTTGCAGTTGATCCGAAACTGCCAACCACCTCTGTGTACTGGAACTAAACCAATAACAACATCAACCTCGGCAACGTAAGATTGATAGGCTTTCGGACGCTGCTGGAGTTGTGTTGCCTTAGTTATTTGGTTAGTTACTCTGTAATTTTTTTATACCTGATTTTTCCTGTTTCCCTTTTTTTTAATTCTTTTTTCAATTCCTGTGCGATGCTCCTGCACTCATTTTTCATGCTCATGTTTCGTCCTTTTTGGTCTTATGGCGTTGGTAGGTGAATGCAATTAATATTTTTCATTTGTTTGTTTCGCTGCCAAATTCGAATGACAACATTAATAAATTAACTGTGGCAAAAACGAATAGTGTAGAGGACGCAAGTTTACCTACCGCAGTCTGAACGAAAAATGTAAGTAATTTTTAATTTGAAGGTTCCTGCAAATAAAAATACCGATAAGGTGTAAATGGAGAATAAATAATAATGGAAATTGTTAAGATATTTGGGAAAATAATGAAATATTTTAGGACCTGTGCGTGAAATCAGTTAGTACCTATTCGGGTTTACTAAAATGAAATCCGTGTTGCGTCACAGTGACCCGCTTTTTTCCTGTGTATACTGATTTCCGTCTTTTGGCTATAAAATGTGACTGAAAATGTTACAAAGGCATTCACTTTAAACAGGCAATAATGAAGTTTCCATTAGTCATACATAGATATATACATAGCAAACGGTTGACTTATCAACTTAGACTCGCTTATCAAGGGCGTATGCAGGGAGGCCGTTGCCCCACCCTTCGCGAACTAAGAACACAAAACTGAAAGTTAAACATCAACAACATAGAATGTTTTTAGTTTTAAATTATGAGCTTAATAATATTTTTTTTTTTTTATTATTACTAATCAAGTAATTAAAATGATAAATAACTTTGAATAACAATAAGACTGATAAGGTGCATAAACGGACCATATACTGTGAATCTCTGAAAATATAGATAAGCATCCATTACACGTGAATAATTAAAACAGCTGCTTTCTAATACTCATAGAATGAGTAATGCAATTTAAAATACATCTCTGTAACTAAATAAAGTATGTGAAAAAATACAATTTTGTAATTACACCTTGTACTGACTGTTAAATTAATTTATCTAATTGAACAAAATTTTGAATTACCAAATCTTAGACATGGTAGATATTTTAGGGAGCTCTTGATAAATAAATAAAAGTTTTAACGGACTGCTAGAACCCCCAGCTGGGTCTATAAAGCAGGCTTCGCTTTTACCTAGACGTCATTACTCTTTATACTTGTAAATACGCCATATATGAATCTGAAATTTAAAAAAAAAAAATTTTCCGAGCCTCTTTTGTGAGGAGCTTATACTTCACTCGGCACATAAAATGGGCTACCTACTTTTATTGAAATAAAAAATCAGATATTTGTATTTGGTCTAAAACAAAGCCAATATATTGCTCTTTAAGGCTTAAATACTTTTGGCGAAGTAGAGCAAAGTTCCCCAGTCAGTTCCCCAATTAGAAACACTGCCTGCAATTTGTTGAATAGCAAAAATTACCTAAGTGCATATTGCAGGCATACAATATAACATTGTAAGAATACATACTTATGGCATTACGTTATGGCGTAAGGTACACTAAGTTATACATATGTGAACACAGCCTAAGTACTGATTACACCTTATGTTTATGTTTATGAAATAGCGAGTAAGATTCGTTTGTAAAGAACTAGAGAATAAGAAAATACTATGTACACGCCATTTTGAAAAAATAAAAGAAATTGATTCGATTTTGGACACCGACGTGACTGCAAGTATATAATATTAAAATAAAAATAAATGTAAGGCGCGATAACCTCCGAAGAGATCTAAGGCCGAGCTTCTCTTCCAATTTGCGTCGTGCTCCTCTTGATTTTTCCCTACAAATTGGCCGGACGGGACCTACATGTTTTATGCCGACTCCGAACGGCATCTGTAAGGCAGATGAGTTTTCACTGAGAGCTTTTCATGGCAGAAATACAGTCGGAGCGCTTGCCAGACACTGCCGAGGGGCGACCCCGCTTAGAAAAATTTTCTTCTAATTGAAAAATCTTATTTCTAAAATTTTGATGTTGCTTTGCCCGGGAGTTGAACCCAGGGCATACGGTGTGATAGGCGGAGCACGCTACCATCACACCACGGTGGCCGCCATATATATTGCAATATATATATATATAAGGTGAATATCTAAATTGAGGGATTGTAACATTTACACAGTATAAGCATTGTACTAACTGAAATACCTCTGACCCGGTTTCACTGATTAAAAATTTTATACTTTATGCCTGAATAATTAAAAACAATGGCCCGTAATCATAGTCGCAGACTAAAATACTCTTTAGTTAAAATCTTGCCTAAATTAAAAATGGGATTTAAAATTTTGTTCTGTCATAGACATATTAAACACAGTTTTCAGCTAAAATAAGCATGGACAGGGTATCCGCATGAAAAAAAGTTATTGATTGGCGCTATGAAGAAATTTTTTAGAAGTTTTAAAAGTTCACCCTGTTACTTCAACCGTGGTTACTTGACCCCACGTATAAAAAATGGTAATTTTTTACTTGACATAAACTTTTACAATACCACAAAAATTGTCAAAGGGGTACTTGAAAACGCGTTTTGATCATAATCCGGTGGCGGATAATTATCATTCAATTCTATTTAAAAGTTATTAGCAAACGTTTTGTAAAAATTCGCTGTTTTTTATTAGCCGTCAATTTAAAATTATTTATTGAACATGAACATACTTATTTAAAGAAAATTTACTTAATTTCGTTCTTAAAAAATTATTTAAATCTCGCAACATAAACGAATAAGTAGTCAAAGCGGATTTGGGCTCCTTAAAGCAAAGGAAGCAACAAGGCTATCCACTCATACACTCGTATTCAAGTTGAATAGTTTATATAGTTTGTAAGAATGTTTTAAAGAAAAGGTGTTTGCATTAAGACAGATGCGACGGCCAAAATGATGAAAACCTTAAATGTTAGGTGGCCCTAACCTTTTAAGCCGTTTAATTTAGTAGACCCGAAACCGAATAGGGATATGTCTAACCTCAATACTAATAAGTATGCAAGACATTCAATGATAATCAGGTTAAATCAAATTTAGGTTTGTCTTCGCAAAGTCAGCATAAATATAGGGGTTTTAGTATAGTATTCCATAGGAAAGAAGTGACCCAGAATGTTGAGCCATTGTACATGGACCTGCAAAGTGTAAGTCCCTTTTACATTAGAAAATCATTGAACTCAAGTCGATCATGACATAGACTAAGAGGGTGATAAAGGAGGGAAGTAGTACAACAGCGCCCACACCAAGCAGTTCTTAAAATTTTTGTTGCTAATTCTTGTTGTATTCCGTGTTTTATTTCACGCTTTCTTTTAAGAGGAATTGGCAAATGTAAAGGGGAATAGAAGACACAAAAGGAAATGCCAGCAGAATTGAATTCAAGAATTCTGTAATGTAATTCAATAATTAGAAGTCGGAAATAAGAAGTTGTTCTTTTATTAATAGATATTCACATAAAACCGAATAATTACCCTCAAGCGGCTGCAAAACTGGTGAAAATTGTATCAGCGCAAAACGCCTTTTTAGTTAAAACGCGTCATTTGACACCTCTTCCGAAATTTTTTGACATGTATTAAAAGTCGACTCCTGTGGTAAATAATTCCTTCCATTGAATATTTATTTCTAAATTTAATGGCAAATTCGGTATAGGATGCTACTTTTTCAAGATACTAAAATATCAAAACTCACAAATATCTATGAATGTGGAATAGTCTTAATTAAAGATTTCGCATACGTGGAGCCAAGTAACCATCGCACATTTTAAAATTGTGTAATTTTCGTCACAAACATATTAAAACGCATTCTAGGTATAATTAATTAGTTCCTGCCGTAAATTTGCTTGTCGGGGAAACCTTTTTTCACTTCCAATTAAGTTCATCGCGTTTAAATAGCAAATTGTTTAATTTCTCGCAACTTTTGACAGCAGACCACCAACTTAAAACCTATTTTAAAAAATTAAAATTGCGCTCATGTCATTTTAAATTTAAAATACTAATGGGTATTTTAAAAGGGAGTGATCCTTAGGTCCATAGGGGGACGCCTTCTCGAGATATCGCTATAAAGGTGGACCAGGGGTGACTCTAGAATGTGTTTGTACGATATGGGTATCAAATTAAAGATATTAATGCGAATTTTAAAAGGGAGTGGTGGTAGTTGTATATGTGAAGGCGTTTTCCAGATATCGACCAAAGTGTGGACCAGGGTGACCCAGAACATAATCTGTTGGATACCGCTAATTTATTTATATATTTAATACCTGCAAAAATTTCAAGGATTTTTTATTTCGCCCTGCAGAGCTTTTTCATTTTCTTCTACTTAATATGGTAGGTGTCACAACCATTTTACAAAGTTTTTTCCAAAGTTATATTTCGCGTCAATAAACCAATCCAACTACCATCCCTTTTTTCGTATTTGGTATAGAATTATGGCATTTTTTTCATTTTTCGTAATTTTCGATATCGAAAAACTGGGCGTGGTCATAGTCGGATTTCGTTCAATTTTTATACCAAGATAAAGTGCGTTCAGGTAAGTACGTGAACTAAGTTCAGTAAAGATATGTCGATTTTTGTTGTAGTTATCATGTTAACGGCCATGCGGAAGGACAGACGGAAGGCCTTGTATAAAAACTGGGCGTGGCTTCAACGGATTTCGCCCATTTTCACAGAAAACAGTTAGCGTCATAAAATCTATGCCTCTACCAAATTTCAAAAGGATTGGTGAATTTTTGTTCGATTTATGGCATTAAAAGTATCCTAGACAAATTAAATGAAAAAGGGCGGAGCCACGCCCATTTTGAAATTTTCTTTTATTTTTGTATTTTGTTGCACCTTATCATTACTGGAGTTGAATGTTGACATAATTTACTTATATACTGTAAAGATATTAAATTTTTTGTTAAAATTTTATTTTTTTTTAAGTGGGCGTGGTCCTTCTCCGATTTTGCTAATTTTTTTTCAGCATACATATAGTAATAGGAGTAGCGTTCCTACCAAATTTCATCATGTTATCTTCAACAACTGCCAAATTACAGCTGGCAAAAATTTTAAATTACCTTCTTTTAAAAGTGGGCGTTGCCACGCCCATTGTCCAAAGTTTTGCTAATTTTCTATTCTGCGTCATAAGTTCAACTTACCTACCAAATTTCATCGTTTATCTATCTTTGGTAATGAATTATTGCACTTTTTCGGTTTTTCGAAATTTTCGATATCGAAAAAGTGGGCGTGGTTATAGTCCGATATCGTTCATTTTAAATAGCGATCTGAGATGAGTGCTCAGGAACCTACATACCAAATTTCATCAAGATACCTCAAAATATACTCAAGTTATCGTGTTAACGGACGGACGAACGGATGGACGGACGGACGGACGGACATGGCTCAATCAAATTTTTTTTCGATCCTGATGATTTTGATATATGGAAGTCTCTATTTCGATTCCTTTATACCTGTACAACCAACCGTTATGCAATCAAACTTAATATACTCTGTGAGCTCTGCCCAACTAAGTATAAAAACTCTATTTTATTTTGACTATGACTACGGGCCAATGATTGGATGTCTCAATCTCAAAAAAAAAAAAAAAAAACAAAGGTTTTCTTGACTTCATAATGCATGATAACATATATATGTAGATGAGTTCAGTTCGCGAGTTGAGTTTATAAGCGAAGTCATTACCTTGCATTATTACTTACTTAATTGGCGCTTAACATTTGAAACGGTTATGTCCGTCGAACATGGCGCGACTGTCACTTCTTAGGGAGCAGCTCTTTTCCTTTGCTTCCATAGGCGGGCTCCGATAAAAATACTTTCTTAGCCGGAGCATCCTCTTCATTTCTATTTGATGTCTCCGTAAAGCTCGTACAGCCCATTATTAAATCTTCTTCGGGTCTCACCGTTGCCAACGAACGTCCGTAAATTTTTCGAAGAACTTTCCTCTCTAAGACTCCCAGAGCCGCCTTTTCTGATGCTGCCATGATCCATGCTTCTGTACCGTTTAAC
Organism: Eurosta solidaginis; assembly: GCF_040869045.1. Taxonomy (NCBI): domain Eukaryota; kingdom Metazoa; phylum Arthropoda; class Insecta; order Diptera; family Tephritidae; genus Eurosta; species Eurosta solidaginis. The sequence goes on from NC_090319.1 coordinate 241,674,161, forward strand.
AGGACGGGTACAATAAATGACTTGTAGAGCACGATTTTCGTTTGCCGAGAAGACTTTACTTTTCAATTACCTACCTGGTCCAAAGTTGCATTTATTGGTAAGAGTGATTTTCCCCTGGATTTCGAGATGTTCGTGCTGTAATGTTGTTGCTTGTGTTAATGCTGGCTCCCAAATATACGAAGTCTTTTACTACATATTTCAAAATTATGGCTACGAACAGTGGTGTGGTTTGGTTCTCGTTCACGATCAAACCCATCTGTTCTGCTTCCTTTCCAGTTTGGAGTAAGCAGAACATATGGCGCGGGTCTTCAGACCAATGATATCAATGTCGTCAGCATACACCGGTAATTCTGCGCTTTTTTAGAATATTGTAAGTTCTGCAGCTGGTATTTATGTTTCCATGGTTAAATTAAAGAAATCCTACAATAAGGGCTCGCAATGTCTTCTTGAAACCTTGTTTAGTCTCGAACGGCTTGGAGAGGTCTTTTTTTCTGACTGAGCTGATTATGTTGCTTAAAGTCATTCTGCACAGCCGTTTAGGTAATGCGGGAAAACCAAATTCAGACAAATCGGCACATAGACAGATCTTTTTTGTGCTGTCGAAGGCGGCTTTAAAATTTATGAAGAGGTGATGTGTGCCAATTCTTTGTTCTCAGATTTTTTCACAATATGAACGAAGAACACATAGATTACGAGTACAATCGTCAGGCATGCATTCGTTCGACCATATTTTGCAAAGAAGCTGATGCATGCGCCTTACCAACTCCGGGCAGACGAATTTGAATAGATCCGCAAACATAAATCAGTGCCCGCGGCCTTGTTGTTTTTTATTATGGTTACTGTTATTCTGACGTCGTCATAATATGGTGGGGGATATTAATTCCGTCATCATCGCTTGCGGGATCGAGTACATCATCGCTGGGCGGTACATCGCTGCCTCCATTTTTGCTATTCAGGAGAGCAGCGAAGTGTTCTCTCGATAATCTAAGTACTCTCTGGACATCGGTTACAAGGTCACGGTTTTCGTTCTTACAGGAGTTTGCCCCGGACTTAAAATCTGTCGTCCGTCGCCAAATTTTTTGGTTAAATTTGCGGGTGTTATTCCTAGTGGCCTGTAGCTTAAGCTCCTCGCACTCACGCCTTTCTGCTTCTGCTTTTTGTTGCTGTAAAGGCGTACCGCTTCCCTCTTCAACTCGCGGCAGCCATCAAACACTCTTCTTATTGCGCTCGCTTTCCATGTAGCCCTGTAGGCAGCATATTTTCTTTCGGTTGCAAGCAAGCTTTCCCGGTACGATAAATAGGTGTTTTCCGTGGTTGCCGGTAATCAATTTTTACTTGGCGGCGGTACGAGATATGCTCTTGCATTCCCTCGGTCTGACTTGTGCTCTCACTGAAGTGAGACAGTCGCGTTGCGAAACCATTGGTAGTTGTTGCAGTTGCTTTTCACCTCAAAGCCTTTCTCCTCTGTCAGTGCATGGACACAGTGAATGATGTATTAAAAAATCTTTCTTTTATTCGGATATCAGCGAGACTTTCGTTCACAGGCTTTAACACCAGTACTTGGCGGCGCAATCTCTCTCCCACCACGAATACGACACGGAAACTGCGCTTGCATTATTAAGTAAGTTAAATAAGCACTTTTCAAATAGTTTTTAGGTCGTGTTTAGTTCAGTACAACCCTTTAAAAATATTTAGGGCAGTGATTAATTTTAAATTTTCCGGGTTTTCTTCAATTTAAAATTTTCCTTTTTTTTTGATAAAAATCTAAGTTGAAGGACCGCCGCCATCAGCATAGCAATTTCATACGGACCTAGCATAAAACATGTAGACCCAATAGGTAGGAAAATTTGAAAGCAGAAAGACAAAAATGGGAAGAGATGCTCGCCCTAAATCTTCTCGGAGTATATTGCGCGTTCTGAATTTACGGACTCTTAATTAAAATGTATCAGTTTTTACTAAGAACTTGACTCGGGGCAGCTTCAGCGCAGACCATACGGCAGCAGTAGTATAGCGTCATCAACTACAGGACGAACAATCTACCTGATTCACTATCTGCGCTTCGAGGAGCTTTAAAAGCCTCAATAGAGGTGGATGGTTGCGCAAGGGTGTTCAAATGGCGGACGAGGTGATGCACAACAGATCCTATAAGGTTGCAGCTCACTTAGGCGTTTTCCAAGCAGAAGTATTAGCCGTAACCAAAGCAGTAGAAACACTGGAAGAGGATAGCTTAAACTGCAGTCGTGTTAGCTTTTATATAGACTAAAGGAACTAAAGCAATAATCTCGCATATCACAGCATCTAAAAATGTGTTAGAGTTTAAGACATCCCTGGAAAGAACCGGGACGGGGAAAAACATATATCTATATTGGGATGGACTAGCTAAAAAGGGCGCATCCCTTGAAGCTTGCACCGTAGACGTCGTAATTAGATTGGACGAGATTAAGAGAAGGCGAGAGGTGCACATGATCCACCAAACGGGAAAGGCGTCCAAGCGCGGGGCTGTAAAATATCGAAGATTATGTGTAGGTCTTTCAACCTTTGACTAAAAAAGTTGCTTCTATCCTTAAAAAAAAGAGGACTGTAGGCTAATGACGGGTATTCTGACTCGACATTGCCTTCTGGCGCCACATGTTTTTAAAGTAGACTTAGTCAGTGATAGCAGATGTATGAAGTGCGGGTTGGAGGAGGAAACGATCGTACGAACTTTTGTAGTCGTGGCGTGCTCCGCCTACCACACCGATTATCCTGGATTCTCGCCCGGGCAAAGCAACATCAAAATTTTAGAAACAAGGTTTTCCAATTAGAAGAACATTTTTCTAAGCGGGGTCGCCTCTCGGCACTGTTTGGCAAACACTAAGAGTGTATATGAAAATCTCTCAGCGAAAACTCATCTGCCTTGTAGATGTGGTTCGGAGTGGGCATAAAACAAGCAGGTCCCGTTCCGCCAATTTGTAGGAAAAATTAAAAGGAGCACGACGCAAATTGGAAGAGAAGCTCGGCCTAAAATCTCTTCGGAGGCTATCGCGCCTTAATTTTTTTGTTTAACACTACGGACTCATTCAATGCATATGAGGTCCTCATGGACCGGCCAGTTCAACCTAACCTAACGATATTGCCCTCAGAGGAAAAAACAACCAAGAAGGCAAACGCATTTAATTTTGTAATTCGATCGGTAGAACCATTTATAAAGCTTTTCCGCTATGAAAAAATTTAATATTTCTCAATCGTAAATAATCTGACTCTAAAACCAAAAGAAATGTAAAAAGATTGGCAAATGTATTACTGTAAAAAGTATTCCACACTCAACAATAAAAAACATGTGTTGTAAATTGTGAAGGGTTTTTATATTTAAATAGTAAAGTTATAAGTTTGGCAAGAATTAAAGCTGGAGACATTGGTGCTTTATCGGTAACCGTATCGGTAATCTTATAACAGCTGATTCGACCAACCTTATGAGAATCAATGCAATAGATTATTGGTGCCGCTAAGGTCGTAACCGTATCGTAGCCAACCAATTGGGTTTTCGTTTACCGTCGTAACGATAAACAGCTGATTACGTTAGGGATACGGATACAGCGATACGACATATGGCACCAATGACTCCGGCTTAAAATATATTAATATATCAACAACTGCTTGTGTGCGGTAGTTTCTACATACATATTTCAAATCAAAGGAAGTTGAGTGCATAAGTGGTTTGGTCTCTATGTCTGTTATATTTGGTGTAGATAATGTGGAATGTATTCTAAATTCTATAAGTTGTTGAATACCATTTTTTATAGTATATATTTATTTCATTTCTTTTATATTTTTGACTCTGGATTCCCTAAGTAAGAGTTTTGAAATGTACACTTTTTTCTCATAAAAATTATTTGAATGAAAAGCGTACATTTTAAAACACACACTTACAAACTCCGTGACATCGGAGTTTTTTGTCCTGATTAGATGTGCGCTACTTACGATATTATAATAAAATCTGTTTCTTTTGACACCTATATTTATGTACTCAAATATTTTATGAAAATATATTGTGGCTATTATGTTTAGACAGTATTCAAAACTGTTTTGCTAATTTTCAGTTCAGTTGTTTTCCCTCCCCGATTTCTAAGAACTCAAGTTCAATACTCACATAAAACAAAATTCACAAAAACTCAATGAATTAGGAGTTTTGGAATTTTTTCGCAGTTTCATAGCTGATTCAGTTTGAGCTTGATGATGTGGGAGCTTCAAAATGCTATCGACTACCACTTAATTTTGAGATTTTTTTTGTCAAAGGAGTTGCCCATTTTCTCCCTATCATAAACGTGTTTTTATATGAGAGCAAATAAAAGTTTCTAATTTTAATATGGCGTGCTATCACCCTTTAATGACCAATTTGATCAATAAACCCCGTGCCGCATTTCTAATAATAAGTTCGAAATGTTTGGTCCTGTGACAAACGCGTTAAAAAATTAAATATTGAAAGACCGAACGAAAATGCTGACACTTAGCGTGGTGAATACGAGAATATGAAATTCCAAACTTGATTTTCAAAAATTTTTGTTTGAATAGCTTATTGCTTTACAAGATAGCTGATATGTAGGTATATCGGGTAAGGAGCAGCTCTCTTTCGATTTTATGATAGCAATATTTGAATAAAAGAAGTTTTAGGATTCGTTGCGATGGTTTCTATGGGCGCGAAGTCTACTGCTAACGCTATTCAACTTTTTCGAAGATTTAAAAACCGATAGTAGCAAGTGCGTTGGACCGGGCTATGACGGCTTCTCCACAATGGATGGTAAAGCAGGAGAAGTTCAAAAAATTATGAGGGAAATAGATCCAAAAGTCCTATTTTTTTACAATAGCCATCGCTTGTGGTTAACGATTTAAATAATGTCCCAGATGTGAGGAACACAATTGCGACCATTAAGGACATAATAGGGAATCAACTACGCTGGAAATATGCGCCCAATATTTCAATGCTTTGCGAAGTTGGGAGATATGTTTCGTAAAAACTTTTATAAAATCGTAGAGAGTCTTTAAAAGTTGACAGTCGAAGGAAATAAATTGCGGAATTGCTAGCCGAAGCTGTTGACATACATAGCTGAAATAATGGATTTCGACCTCAAGCCACCAAAAAGTGTGCAAAGAAAACAGAAAAGAGCCAACCCTCCATCTACAACGGAAGCAGAATATTGAAACGGGCCCTTTGTTACCGTATTTGGATTCACTTACTCCTAAACTGCTTAAACATAGAGGAATTGATCCAGGAGGCTGACTTGCTGTACCCAGCTATTGCTAAAGCCTTTTCTATACTCTTCTCGTTGCTGTCTACGATCAGCACAATTGAAAGAACATTTAGTACGCTCAGACGAGTGAAAACTTGGATACGGTCCACAATGTCAGAAGAGCGCTTGAACGGTTCGTTTCATGTGGAAATACATAAGTGTGTATGTGTACATACATATTGCATTAAATGATTATTTTTCTCGTCACATATTTTCAATGCCATTTCTTCTGACGTGAAATAATAAATAATTTTCTGACTGCTACGATAATGAAAATGTAGTAGAACTAGTTTGAATAAATAAATAAATATATTTACTCAACGTTCATCGCAAATATGTCCAAGAAAATTAGCGCCAAATTGAAGAAGATTTTTTGGATTGCTTCGCAGAAGATAGCCGGCGAGTTTTCTTGAAATTACACCTTGAAAAATGAATAAAAACCATCTTTTGGTCCTGTTAACCAAAGTTTTCATTATTCATTTAACAAGGATATATACATACATACAAAGCTACACACTATTGGATTGGATGAATGTATGTACAATTAAAATTTACTAACGTATGTATAATAATTTAATTTTGAGGTTTAAGCTAGTTTTTGTTTTGCAAAAGTTTTGAATTTTTGCACTTGCGACCGCTATTTGAGTAGCTTTCCTAAGAGCTAGATTCTTGAAACTAGGAACATACTTCGGAACCCCATGACAATGCAACATAAAGGAAAAAAATTAGTAGGCCGTCCAGGGACCGTAAAAAAAATTATTGAAACTTAAAATGTTGCTTTAATGTTTCAAGGGACTTGCCGATAATACAGTCCTGAAATTTTGAGCCCTATTATGTTGTTACATATGTATATTTAGGATAAAAGAGTTTTCTAAATGGCAAATGGATCGAGATATTTAGAGGTATCAAAAATTCCATTTAGAATGCTGGAACCTTGTGATCGATTTTTACTAGAAATATTTTCTGCTATAAGGAAAATTTGTGTACACAATTTCATTATAATATGTTAATTTTTCTTCGATTTATGGTTCCCGAAACATAGAAAATTGCTTAGTCGTAAAAGGGGCGTTTTCAAAAATTTTAGTGTTTTCCAATTTAATGTTATAATTTAATTTAGAAAGTAAAATTTTATTGACATAGTGTATAACTCATAGCTGAATCGGTTGCAGTGAATAGTGGACACACACCATTTGCAGATGTAATACATATATAATTAGTGTAGAGTTGTAGAATTGTAACATAGCCACATATTTCAGTTGCATCTGAGTATAATGTGTATTGAAATTTAGGAGTACTAATTTTCTGCAATTTCAGAAGTGTAGGTAAAGTTTAACGCTTAGCAGTCCATACAAAGTTTAAGCGTATATGTATATAAATGTAAAAAAGCACCTATAACCTTGTTGAGCTTTGATATCCAAATAACTACTGTGAAAATGTTTTCGAGCAGCAAAGATATAAATGTGTAGTGCAATAAATAGACTTTCGATGTAATCTTAACCTAAGTTTGTCAATGTAAACCAGTATCTTCTATTAGATAGGTAATAATGCCTTTGCATTTGAAAATAGTGGTTAAGACACTTTCCAACACTACTCATTAAAAAAAAATAGGCGGAGACTTTTTCACACATTTTTTTCGTATACATATTGCCAATGGCCCGATGAGTAAACTCATCTGTTATAAACGAAAACATATATTTAATTCTCTTAAATTGAATCTCTCTAATTCTCTTGCCAGTTATCTGAATTCTCTTTGATATATCTCATTGCTTTTAAAGAAATCTTACACTCTCGTTCTCAACCGGTGTAGTATAAGGAAGCAGCCTTGTTAATAAATCACATGCGGGTAACATGGTGAAGCAGTAAACTACTCTTAGAAGCCATAAACAAACGTTGAAGTAGTACAGCAGGCTATATTCAAAAGTGAAACAGACACAAGAGCTGAATGGTAATAACACAAAGTTGAATGTGTTGAAACGGCCAGAATTTTTTACTGTCGCGTTAGCGTCAGCTGCGCTGCTTCGACCAAAACATAATCAAACTTACTGAGGGGAAGTGTGCAGGCTTCTGTTGGCTGCGCTGTCTTGCTCATATTTCTACTTCTTAATAGTTTGTTTACATCATAAATAAACATGGCCGAAATGTTTTTGATTAGAGCGCTGAGGGAGAGCGAGTATTGAATGCCATGTGATTGAGTTTGTGTGTTTGGAGTTTGCGCATTATTAGGTGAAAGATTTAGAGGGAAACATTTCGCGCGCTTTTCATGTAGATAAAAAAAATATTCTGTAATAAACAGAACAACTGTATGCGCACATATTTATATATATATATATAAACATATATATATACATTTTATTGAATGGAGCAAAGGCGATTTGTGGACATAGTACATACATATGTGCTGTGGAAATTTTTAGGTTACTTGTAGCAGACGTTTGAGAATAAAATCGTCTATTATTGCCCTGCTACTCTTTGCCGAATACAGAGCATAAAAATTGTTAGATACGACGCATTTTTATTGGACTTCAATATGTATGCAATGAAAGAGTCAAATGTTTGGTTTAGAAAACAATACAATAAAATTGTTCAAGAACAAGGTAACTTTGCAGAAGTTAGATAAAATAGATTTGGGTTTTCAAGCAAAAAAAAAAAGAAATAAAATAAAATAAATAATGAAAAAAAAAAAAAAAATTGTGGTGCATATGTTCAAAATTGGTTTTGACAGTCTTTTGTGTTAAGACAATCAAGTGTAAGACACTTCGGCATCGTGCTTTTTAAGAATTCAACACCGGTGGTTCGATATCGGTGGGACCCCTAAAAAATAACATTACGAAATTTTCTAACTATGATAACGTGGTGGTTTTCTATATGGTAGAATCGCAATATGCCAGTAGTTTCTTTTTTTTCAATTTTTTACTTAAATAATACTAGTTATTGTTATGAGTTAATCGGGGATTGCCCGTATTGCTTTAAATGTATGAAAACATTTATTTGAAGCAATTTTTAATTTTATAATTCATTTAATAATTTGGGAAAAATTTAAACAACGTGATAGCAGGACGGACAAGGCGACAGCTGTTTCGATTATACCTTGTAAATCTCTTCAAAGACTTTTCTCCCGGGAGTGGGATTTGAACCCGCACTCCTACGATAGTTGAAAGTGTTACAAACGTATTCAGCCACGTCATGCCTTAGTTGTTGTAAAGTTTTTCCCAATTGCCTTCTCGGCATGTTTAATCTTTTACACACTGCATAGTTTTTATATAATTATGTGTTAAAGTTATGCTTGGTGGGAAGGCGGTTGCCAAAGAAACTTGGTACTGTTGCTATTTTTGTTCTATTTATAGAATTAAGTACAACGAATTAACCAATTTTGTCTATTTGTATACGTTAATCGGGGATTACCCGTATTTTATTATTAAATAAAATACTATTTATTGTTGTTGCTTTTCATTGGAGTATGGTTTGACGTGGCGGGTCCCAAGCCTAGCACACAACCCGCTCAGTGGAGGTGAAAATATTACTTGCACGTTTATATAGCGAGCCGCTTGCTCCAAGACAGACGCCCGCTTGCAGCAGCACCTAGTGGTGAACAGACGCTGCCGATGGGAGATCCCCCGACTAGCCCTTAAGCCGATTATGTCGGAGTGGCCTAGCCAGGTTGTCGCCTTCTCACATTAGCTCACCTCTAAAAGGATGTTTAGTGGCTGCCCAGAGGATATTTGGCCGCAAGCGACCGGAAGTAGTGAGCTCCTTGAACCGCATGCAAAAGAATCGATCTGGCCATTCCCAGGTGAATGGCGGTCAGAAGCTTTCTCCACTTTCGTGGACTTATACCCACGACTCCACCCTCCTTGTTGGACCGCCATAACCGTTTAAACGGTTAAGCGCCAATTAAGTAAGTAAGTAAATACTAGTTATAATTAAATAACAGTAATTACTAAGCGCATGGCGGCCTCGAATTAATTTATTGTAATGTTTTAAAATTTCATATGTGGAACTATTAGCAACTGCTCAATAGATTTTTCTAATGCTTATAATGCTTATATTTTCCGTCAAACGCGTATTTTAAAGAAAAATTTGAGTCGTTTGCCTGCAACTCTTCAATCTAGAGGGAGCATTGCTGGCTAGCCAGGGAAGATGACTCTGACACTCGCTTCCCAAGGCAGACAAGCCCGACCAAGGGCTACCATTTCAGTGTAACCCCATTTAATTTTTTGCGTCCCTCTCACAAATTATCATTGTCCTTGATCTGGGACTGCTCCATATTCTCCAGCTCCGTGAAGGTATTAAACCCAGTCCGAATCTATTTAGGATGGTTACACTCTTGCCAGTGTGTTACGTGTAGGGAATGATTGCATCGCACGAGTTGTTCTGGGCTAGATCCCGACATTGGCCATAAGGACAGCGTCCTGGAACGTTAAGGCATATCTGTCCGGTCAAGCGATGCAAATTAGAAATTATCATCATCTACATCCCTCCTGTCACCAGTTTCCCCAGTGGATACGCCCCCATGCGTATGGTAGGAAGCTATCATAATTCGCCAGACATCCCATGGTCTGTGAAGGACTCGTTAACTGCGTCAACTGGCAGGAAATCGTAAAAAATATACTGATAATCGCTTTGCTGCCCTCCCTACACTGGCTGATGCCCGTCAAGGAGCGCGTACTCTCCGCAAAGTCAATGAATCCGCGTCGAATCGTTTCATTGCCGCTGGAGAAATCCCGGAAATCCGGCCACACTTTCCAGCGGAACCGCCATTTTAGCGAGAGATCGTGACCTGATAATACAGCACAACCCTGGCGTCCCCCACGGATAAACACAAGCGGGTGAAATGGGAGGAGCTTTTAAAGACCTGTAAACTCTCTGCAAGTGTAGGTAAGATATGGTTTACCGTAAAGTTCCTATGTAACCCGACTAAGCAGAACGAAAAAAATCCATCGCCTTTGGCGGTAAAGTGTTGTCGGATGCGAAAAAATACGCAAGCGCTTTCTGCCGACAATATATAACGCATTCAACGGTTGACAAAGATAGTCGGAGGGCCAACCGACGCGCACCTATTACCATCACAGCCAGAGGGGTTGAACATGCCATCGATCATGCTAACCCATCCAGGTCTGTAGGCCCAGACGGCATAGCCATGCCGATGCCTAAATAACTTGGGAAAGAGGTATTCAAATAACTAGCACATGTCTTTAACCTGCCTTTGTCTACCTCCGTTATCCGTGAAAAATGGTTGTATTGCTATTAAAGCCTGGGAAACCAGCTAACGCAGGATAATCTTATAGTCCGATATCACTCCTTTTCCCGGTAGCCAAGATACTTGAAGCCATTCTGCACCATCAAACATACAGATAAATTGCGAATTGAATTGAAACCCCCACCAGAGAACAGTACTCGTAGCGCTAGATTTATTAACCAACCACGGCACGTTGCTACAAGACATAAACATTAATTCAGCGCGTCACCAATTACCATCACCGCCAAAGAGGTTGAGGATGCCATCGGTCATGCTAAACCATCCAATCAGTTCGTCCAGACGGCATAGCCATGCCGATGCTTAAAAGTTTAGGGAAAGAGGGTTTCAAATATTTAGCACATGTTTTCAACCTGTCTATCTGGGTGGTCGGCAAGCATCGGTGCAATTTAGAAATGAAACATCAAAACCAAGAAGAATTAAACAGGGGGTACCACAGGGTGGTGTCCTATCCCCACTTTTGTTTAATTTCTACATATCTAAGCTACTTTCGCCACCAGAAGGAGTTACTATCGTTTCCTACGCCGATGACTGCACAATAATGGCCACAGGCCCAGGCCGAGGGATGAGCTTTGCAACAGAATAAACGGCTACCTCCCTGATCTCTCCAGTATTTTCGCCCCGCGAAACCTGGCATTATCATCGACTAAATCCTCCCCGACTTTATTTACAACATGGACGTCCCAAATGTCGACCATTTTGAACATCTACGTCGATGGCACTACGCTACCGACTGTCCTACACCCCAAAATCTTGGGTGTGACGTTTGATCAGGATCTACATTTTGGTGAGCACGCAGCCGCAATTGTATCGAAAATTCAGAGCCGTAATAAAATCCTCAAATCCCTTGTTGGCAGTACTTGGGTAAAAGACAAAGAAAAGCTCATTACCATATGCAAAGTAATTGGCCAGCCGATTGCATGCTACGCGTCCCCTATATGGTCTCCAAGCCTAAAAATTACCCACTGGAATAAGCTACAGGCTTGCCAAAATACTGCTCTCAGAACCGCCACGGGGTGCCTTCTTATGTCCCCAGAACACCATCTACATAGTAAGGCGAGAATACTTCCCATCAGGGAGAGAAATGAGATGCTAACCAAACAGTTCCTGTTGAATACCTAGAAACCTGGGCATCCCAACAGATATCTGACAGATGAGCCAACACCGCCTAGGGACTTAAGGAGTCATCTCCGTAAGCATTTTGAGGAAATACGGCACCTGATAACTCAGCCGAATGAAGCAAAAAACACAAACAGGCCCTTGGTGAACTCCACAAGCAGGCGTCGGAACTTTATGCCAGGAATTGCCCGGTGAATCCAGTACTCAAAAAACAGTACCCAAAACATGCGGAAGAGGAACGCATACTCCCCAGGGAAACGCGAGTCACTCTGGCTCAACTTCGTTCTGGATACTGTAACAGGTCAAATTCTTACATATCTAGAATCAAACCCCACATACAAAATGTATGCCACGCTTGCAATGTGTACCCACTTGACACCAACCATCTCTTTAATTGTAATGTGGGACCAACGCCTCTAACAACCCTTTCATTATGGTCCACCCCTGTTGAAATAGCAAGTTTCCTTGGACTCCCGTTAGAGGATATTGATGACAATTTGTGATCGGTCGCAGCTATTAGGTGGGGCGAAGCATTGCTACAACAACAACAACGTTGCTACAAGACTTCCTCCTAGTCACAAAAGGTGGACCGTAAATTATATGTCTGGTCGGCAGGCATTGGTGGAATTCAGGAACGCAACATCTATGCCCAGAAGAAATAAACAAGGATTGCAACAGGGTGGTGTCCTATCTCCGCTTTTGTTAAACTTCTACATGTCGAAAATAGCTTCAGCACCAGTAGGAGTTACCATTGTATCCTACACCGATGACTGCACGATAATGGCTACAGGTGCCGGCCCGATGAGCAATGTAATAAAATAAACAACGATATCCCTGACCTCCAGTTTTTCCGCCTCGCGAAACCTGACATTGTCCCCAACCAAATCATAGGCGACCTTATTTACAACATACACAATACAAATGTCGACCATAGTGGACCTCCACTGTCTAAAACCCAAAAATCCTGGGCGTGACGTTCGATCTGGATCTACATTTTGGCGAACATACATAGAGCCATAATTAAATCCTTAAATCTCTTGCCGGCAGCATTTGGGGTAAAGATAAAGAGACGCTCATTACCAGTTACAAAGCAACAGTCTTTCACTTTCAGGCTACGTGTCCGATATGGTCGCCGAGCCTAAAGGTAACACATTGCAAGAAGCTGCAGGCCCCCCAAAACATGCGCTACGGGATGCTCTCTCATGTCCCCAGAAATCCAATTACACAGTGAGGCGAGAGTACTCCCCATTAGAGTGAAATTAAATGCCGTGCAACAGTTCCAGTTGAATACCTAGAAACCTAGGTATCCCCCTTCCAAAATACCAAAACAATATAATAAACCAATAAAGTCGTAGGCTGAAGATATTATCTACAAGTAGACTCAAATACATATATAATAATATTATGAATATAATACAATAGTAAAACTATCATCAAAATTTATCCATATATACTTAATAAAGTTACGTCACTTAGGCGAATGAACGCTACCAATTGATACTGAGGTAGTCAAGAGAACTTGAAGTGCCACCCGCAAGTTTGGAAAAACATTTTCTCCATACGAGATGATAAAAGTAAGTAATTCTAACGGAGTTTTATGTTCAATTTCTTTTTCTCTTCCATCGAAATCTGTATTATAAAATTCACCCAAGTTCTTATTCGTCGTTATTATCCTTGTTTAACAAATTTCCAACGTCTAAGAGAAATCCAAATATAAAATTAAGGTTATTTATTCGTGTAAATCTTGTACGTATTTCTCGTCAGAGACGATCGAGAACATTTTTCATAACGTGAGAAATTTCACATTCTGCGGAAAGACCAACATCTCTAGCTGCTTCTCCGAGCATTTTGTGGTGCCTTCTTACACGTTTTACTATATCAGTATCTAATTATTCACAAAGACACTTCGCTTTTTCTAAATTTCATCCCCGGATCTTGTAATCTGAGCAGCACACGATCTCATACCCGAAATGAACAAATGTTATGAACCTAAAATTTAGTATATTTTGCAACAGAACTGTAGCTTCGCTTCTGGTGTCCCTTGTGGCGTTAGTGTTCTCTACTAATTGTTCTAAGTGTTCTACTACATTCTCCAGCCATCGAAATTTGTATTCTCGTGCTTCATCGTGTTTTAGATTCACCTTTGACAGTTTTTGTTACAGCATTTTTAATAATTCCCATCGTAACGTTGAACGTGAGATAAAAAGATATGGATATACATTCCATTATGCATGCATTTTTTAGTATAGCAAATTTTTTCCAGAAAGCCTTTAGTCAATTCTGCGCCACGTATGCTTGTCCCTCCTCCAACTCTAAAATATATTGTTGTCACTTCTACCGGTCTCTATGTAACATTTTTTGTATTGTAATATTTGTATCTCAATCCTTGCGCTACCTAGCTGCGATTTTTTCATGTATGGCTCGAAATCATGGACGGTGTCCAGAGAAGATAAGGATGGCCCTTGGAATGCTCGAGAGAAACGGTTTCCGGAAAATGTATATCTCTATGTTTTGCCGACGGCAAGTATCAAAGGAGGTATGAGCTTTGTGAACATTACCTAGAAGTCTTCACTGAGTTGAGAGGGACAGGTGGGGGAAGAATTGATCTAACTTGTTCCCAATTGGCGCCAGCTATCTTGTTAAAAAAAGAATATAAGATAAGAGAAACTCTAATCAATGAGTATAATATTGATGATTTAATCACGGCCAAAAGGGTCGAAAAAACCGTAATACTCAATCAAAAGTTATTCATAGATAATGATTTTCTATATATTTTGTAAAAATAAAGTAGTGTAATATATTTAGGTATGAGGAAAAATTTATTTAGACCTTTTTTGTACTGGAATAATTTAATAATCTACAATTTTTCCGAAAAGGTTTTGTGATAAAACTTACCATTTTGAAGAAAATCGCGAAAAAGAAACTTGACCTGGAGTAAATTTTGTTTCATGTGCTGTAATAATGGATAGTTGTGAATTTTTGTTTTAAATTTGTTTTCAAGCATTTTACTCACATAGGTACAACAGACAAACACACAACACCAAATATATACAAAACAATAAACGCACCAGAGCAACAAACTCATAAAGAAGGTAAAACGACTAGAAGTACTGAAATCAATCAGTAAAAATCACCCTCTGGTCTGAATGAACACACACCACATACACATAAATATACACAAGCATCAATTTTGACAATACCTGCTGATGTACCTACGAACTATAAATACAAGACAAACGGCAACTGCAGATCAGAACGAAAATCGACACTGATCATGGCACAACGCCGACACCGGTTTTTATCGAAACCAAATATGACAAAGGATGACGAAAAATCGTTCCAATATACATCATTTATCCACACTACCGGAAAATCAACAAACCAAAATAAGGCCGATAAAGTCTTTTTTTTAGTCATATGTAGCTATGTATTAGAAACATAAACATTCATTTTGGTCATATGTAAAGTGAAGCTCGTGGAATAAAATTCCTTTTATCTTTCCGTCTACGTCATTATTATATTATCGGTCCGGAATTTAAGAAAACAATGAACTATTTTGTATACATATTATCTTCAACCTTTAATGCGAAGTGATGAAAGAAAGGTTTGACCACTCATAATTTTCAGATCATTTGCGTACCTAATATTTATACTTCCTTTTAGTTTCGTTTCATGTTTTCACCGAATTTCAGTTCAAAACTGCTAAATCTTGAAATCCATTTTTGAGTAATTTCCCTAGGAGCTAGACCCCTGAAACTTGGAACACAAAAATGAAATAAATAATATATAAACATCAGATCCCGATAAAAGTTTAAAATCATGGAAACATGGTGCTACGTGTTGCAGGGATCAAGAAAATTAAAAAAATCGTCGGAATTCAGAAATTTTGCTTTCGAGTTTTGGAGAACTTCGCGATAACTCTGACCTGAAACTTGTAACAAAGCTTTGGCCTCTATTGGGGTGTAATATTTAGAATAAAAAAGTTTTCTGGATGGGATAGGGATGGATATCATAGAAAGTCAATTTAGAACATGTCGAATCTTGCGACCGTTTTTTGAGTAACTTCAACTAAAGCTAGATTCTTGAAACTAGAAACACACATCAGAACCAGAAGAAAATTTATCATGAGGGGAAAAAATGTTGGCTAAATATTGCGCCACAGATCGTGCAAATTAAACAAATTTTCGAAACTTGGAAATTTTGTTTTCAAGTTTTAGGAACCCATTTAAGTTGTGTTATTTACGAAAAGAAATGTGCTATGAATGGCATTAATCCTAAACATATTGCGGCTGGTTTCGGAGTAATTTCAAGCAATGGCAATGCAAAGTGGGGGGAACAAGATTTCGCTACTTGGTCCAGGGATCGTGAAAATTCGAAAAAGTTGTCCAAGAAACACTGAGGTCAGAGACTTTGAACATATTGTGTTATAATATTAAGGATAAAAAAATGCGATCGAGATATTTAGAAAATACATTTAGAATATGTGGAACCTTACGATCGTTTTTGAGTAACTTCTCACTTATAAACTTGAAGTCTAAGAACTTATTTCACAGAGGATTCGTTTGGCAGCCACGGCATATACAAGCTTATCTGCGAATGCCAACACACTTACATAGGACAAACAGGACGAACAATAAACGCACTAAAGCAACAAACCCAAAAGAATGTTTACGGACTTGAACTACTGACTCAGTCAGCCTCACAAATCCATCAGTAATAAATATAATTTAAAAAACTAAAAAACACGCTTTTAAATAATAACGAACTAAAAAGTTAAATTAAAATAAAAATTTTCAAAATAAGTTTAAAACAAAATTAATCAAAAATACTAGTATTATTGTGAATAAAGCGTGGGCGCTTTGTATTATATTTTTCGTATATCGAGCGCCCGACGCTTTTTTCACAATAATACTAGAAATTTTGATTCATTTCGTTTTAAATTTAATTTGAAAATTATTTTTAACTTTTTATTTCGATATTATTTAAAAGAGTGTTTTTCAGTTTTTTTTTAACTATATTTATTTTAAAATTTTTAGTTTCATATATGTAATATAAAAGAGTGTTTTTCAGTATTTTGTTTGTTTGTAACTCTCTAGGCTAAGCACCCAAAGGAGAGGATACATACATACACACATGCATAAAAGTGAAGCTTATATAAGCGTGTTAAAAGCCACGTTCGATTCTGAATGAACACACAGCACGTACACACACCACACCTATCTATTTTGACAGTACCTTCTCATGTACCAATGAACTATAAACACAAGACAAACGACAACAACAGATCAGAACGAAAATTTACACTGATGATGACACTACCCCGAAACTGGTTTATCTCGAAACCAAATTTGACAAATGATGGCGGAAATCGTTCCAATATAAATTAGTGCGGAAGAAATGACATCGTGGTTTTGCCAATAAGTACTATCGGCTCGCTGCGGTTCATCTTCCAATCTCTGTGCTTTTTTCTTGTGATTTTTTAACATTAATTAAAACTGTCGAAATATCTAAAATACAGTAATAATATGGATTAAGGTTGAAAAATACTTGCTATCAGTAAATCATTTGATTTCCAATATTTACTACGAGGTGAGACAAAAATTACCATTTTAAATTTTAAGTTCATAATGGAATGATTTTGTAATCATCCATATGTTTTAATATCTGGAAACATGAAAAATAAATTATACAAAAATGTTGTTAATTGTAAACTGTTGATATTTTTCTCACGAAATAGTTTTGTATGAATGTGAGCTCCCATTGTTATTTAAACGTTTTCGAACTGTGTAAATAAATATTTTTATCGTAACAAACAATGCTTTATAAGCTTAACGCAACGAAATTTCGTCAATTTTGGATGGTTATGTGCGTTTGGTGGGGCTGAAATCAGTGGCGGACTCAAGGGTGTACGCGATGTGGGCAAATCACTTCCCCTCCCTGATTTGGATACTATGAAGAGCTCACAAAGCGTTTGCACTACTTCCAAAATTGTATATTTTTAGCTTTCATCTAACGCCCTCATCGTATTAAGTATAGATGTACCTACTATTCTGGTCTTTGTGGAACAAAATAGTATTGTTGGCAATTTAACGATTTTTTTCTTTCGTGTAAATGTTATGCTATGCGAGATTATTGTTTTAATAACCGCTTGGCTCTGTTCATAAAAGTGGATTGACTGCAGTTTTGCCCACGGACCCTAAATTCGACTGAAAGACAAGATTATATGAAAACGCCAGCTGAGATAAAAAATACATTAGGAGGAGGCATCGAGTAATAATGCAATATCGATACCAATAAGTACGTATCGCACACCAAGATCAAAACAACGATCAACTCAATATTCGCAATGTTTAGAAAACTCAAAAAACTGGCTGCCCATATGCGCCAATGCAGTTATAAATTTTTACAAAGTCTTTTTTCGTTGACTTTGGAGGTATTATTACACAGTAGGTATTGAATTGGGAAGTCAGCAGATACTTACTCAGCTTAGATTTTTGAGTTAGCCCCATTGATATACGTGTGTGATATATATAATAAATCATATTTGGCTTAAGGAATTACCGAGTGTTCGACAAGGGTAGTGGGAACCGCCCTCTTCCTCAGCCTCCATATGCGGGTTCCGATAAAAATACTTTCTTAGCCGGAGCATCACCTTTCATTCGCATAACATGTCAAGGCCAGAGTTGCTGCTGGACTATGTTGGTGTCTGCATAAAACTCGTACAGCTCATGATTAAATATTCTACTGACCGTCGCCGAAACGGAGAGGTCCATAAATCTTTCGAAGAACTTTTCGTACGAGTGCTCCCAGCTCATCTGATTCTGTCATGGTCGATGCTTCTGCACCATATATCAGGACGGGTACGATAAGTAACCTGTGGAGCATGATTACATGGTCCAAAGTAGCATTTATTGGCAAGATTCTTTTTAAGTTTGGAGTAAGCAGAACTTACGACGCGGGTGCTCAATCCGTTGAAATCAATGTGGTCAGCATACGCTAGTAATTCCACAATCTTATAGAAGATTGTTACAGAGCTGTTAAGCTCTGCAACTGATATGAATTCTCCAACATCAAATTTAAAAAAATCGCACAATAGGGGATCGCCCTATCTGAAACCTCGTTTAATTTCAAACGACTCGGAAGGTTCCTTCCCAATCCTGACTGAGCTTATGGTGTTGCTCAACATCTTTTTGTACAGACGTATAAGTTTTGTAGGGAAACCAAATTCACACATAGCGGAATATAGGCAGCTCCTTTTCGTTCTGTTGAAGGCGACATAAAATGACGACGTGACGTGTGGCAATTATTTTTTCGCTGGTTTCTCCCAAGGTTTGGTGCATAGTGAAAATTTAGTCGATGGTGGTTTATCAGGTCTGAAGCCGCACTGATCAGGTTAAATCAGTCAATTCACGGTGTGCTTCATTCTTTCGCACAATACGCTTGGCGGGATTTTATATGCGTTACTAACGAAGCTGATTTCACGTTGGTGGGCGCAGTTTGCAGGATCCCTCTTCTTGGGGCCTGGGAAGAGCCCATACTCTTACATGCACTCTTTCGACCATGTTTTGTATAGAAGTTGTTCATGTACCTTACCAATTTCTCGCCACCGTATTTGAATAGTTCTGTAGATAATCCATCATCGTCCGTCATAGTTTTTTAACCTGGTTATCGCTAATTTTTCTTCGTGTTGTTGTTGTTGTTGTAGCAATGCTTCGTCCCATCCAATAGGTGCGACCAAGGACGCAACAAATTAAATGGTTACAATGGGAAGCACTGAAATGACAGCCCTTGGTCGGGAAAAATACCGAGTCGCTCCGGTACGTAGAACAGGCTGCCTTGGGAAGCGTATCTTTCTTCATCATAATCAGGTGTGGAAACATTCCATCATCATCGATTGCCAGCTCCGGTTTGTAATCTTCACTGGCCGTTTCATAGCTTTCTTCTATTAGGAATATAGAGATTTTTTCCATCAATTTTACAAAAAAAAAAACAAGGAAATCTTGACGTCGGAAGACTGCAATCGCAACAGATTACCAATAATTTCGCAACTCGACTCTCACACCTGCTATCTGAGAGCACAACTCCACCCGACGGAATGCAGGAGCTGTGACAGCATATCTCCAAAGCACTTCGTACTGCCGCCGAGGAAAAAATTGGTTACCGGGGACCACGGAAAAACAACTGGTATGATGAAGATTGCCGCGTCGCAACCGAAAGAAAAGACGCTGCCTACAGGGCTATGTTAAAAGCGATCGCAACAAGATGAGTGTGTGAAAGTTACCCCGAGTTGAAAAGGGAAGCGAGACGCCTTTTCAGGAAAAAAAGCAGAGGCAGAATGGCGTGAGTGCGAGGAGCTTCATCTGCTAGCTAGCAGGAATAACGGCCTAACATTATACTAAAAAAATTGGCGACAGACGGATGGTTTTGAGTCCGGGGCAAACTATTGTAAGATAGAAAACGGCGCTTTGTGACCGATGTCCAGAGAATACTTAGATTATGGAGGGAACACTTCCCTGGCGGGATTCCGAATCCGATCACGCAATCGAGGATGATGGAATAAATGCCAACTCACCCGATTATAACGAAGTCAGAATAGCAATAACCCGATTAAAAAACAACAACAACAAAGCCGCTGCCGCTGATGGATTGCCTGCGGAGCTATTCAGATACGGCGGCGAGGAGTTGGTGAGGCGCATGTACCAGCTTCTTTGCAAAATATAGTTGACAATTGGAATCAAAGTGTTCTTGGCGCAGTCCACAAGAAAGGGGATAGTGCAAACTGCGACAAATATCGCGGAATCAGCTTTCTTAATATCGCATGTAAATTCCTATCAAGTGTATTGTACGAAAGATTGAAGCCCATTGTCAGTCTGTTGTGATATGCAGCTTTTCTCCGTCTATCTTTTCTTGTGTTTTTTGTTCTTTGATTTTAGCCGCGCAGAGGCAGGTGCGTATTTTGGCTGCAAGGAGATAGTGATCAGAGTCGATGTAAGATCTTCGAATCGTGCACATATCTAAAACACTGGCGGAATGCCGTTGGTCTATCACAACGTGGTCGATCTGATTTAATGCATTTCGATCGGGGACAGCCATGTAACTTGATGTATATTTTTATGAATGTGTCTCGTGCTGGATTTGACCACGTTTCGAAGTCGATGAGCCTCAGCCCATTTGGGAAGGTTTTGTTGCGGAAGCTGAACTATCTGTGCAAAAACACCTTTTTTGTCCTCCCTGACGTTAAAAACGCCAAGTATGACTTTATATCATAGCGGGGGCTGCTTTCGTATTTGCGATCGAGGCACTAGTAGAATAGGCCCTTCACCTCTTCGGGCTTTTTTTTCGTCGGTGCATGGACGCAGATAAGTGAGATATTAAAAATGTTTGAATTTATGCGGATAGCTGTGAAACGGCCGTCTACAGGCGTGACCGTCAGTACTTGGCGACAAGGTCTCTCTTCTACCACAAATCCAAAACCGAAACTGTGCATATTTTACAATTTTTCTTTTTTCCTTACTTTGCTTATTCGATTTCTTGGATAATGGTGATGTCGTCTTTTGCTTTTACGGACCAACCAGTCGGGTATCGGAACCAATTCCATTAAGAGAGTGAACATTCCAGGTGCCTTCAAACGTTTGCAGCTTTCGTTCGTGGGCTTTCTCTTTACCTAAAGCTTGATTGGTATTTTCATTGGAGTCTGATTTTATGTGGCGGGTTCCAAGCCCAGCGCACAACCCGTTCAACAGGGATGAGGCTTTTATGATACAGGATTTGTAGTGAGCCGCTTAATCCAAGACATATGCCCGCTGGCAGCCGCACTTTAACCTTAGCTAGCCATTTAACCGATTATGTCGGAGTGGCCTAGATAGGTTGTCGGATTCTCACATAAAATAAAATATATGGCGATATAACCTCCGAAGAGATTTTAGGCCGAGCTTCACTTCCAATTTCCGTAGTGCTCTTTTTTAATTTTTCCTACAAATTGGAGGGACGGGACCTACTTAATTTATGCCGACTCCGAACGGTATGTGCAAGGCAGATGAGTTTTCACTGAGAGCTTATCATGGCAGAAACACACTCGAAGTGCTTGCCAAACACTGTCGAGGGGCGAACCCGCTTAGAAAAAATTTCTTCTAATTGAAAAAACGTATTTCTAAAAATTTGATGTTGCTTAGCCCGGGGCGTGAACCCAGGATCTTCGGTTTGGTAGTCGGAGCACGCTACCATTATACCACGATAGCCCCCACTCTCCTCTCACATAAGCTCACCACAAAACGGATGTGCAGTGGCTACCCAGAGGATACTTGGCCTCAACCGACTGAAAGTAGTGAGCTGCTGTAGCCGTATGTAAAATAATCACCCTGGCCATTCCCTGTTATCGCTTTCAAAAAATATTTCTGCTTACTTCCAATAAAAATATTCCTTGGATTAAATTACTTAGTATTATTTTTATTAATTTATGTACACTGACGTTTTTTAAATATCTAATATTTGGATATAATCATTGTACCTAAAATTACTCAAAATGTAATTCATTCATACTGATGGTATAATATCGACAGACAAACTTTTTCTGATTGAACTCTTTAGTGCAGGCCGGAAATATATATAAAGTTTTACTGCTGAAACTGATATTGAATATGGCGGGTGTATAGCAGAAACGCCATTATCTTCCAGACACAAAGATAAAAAATATAGCCGTATTACTCTGTGAGGCGTGCGGAAGAAGACACTTTCCATAATAGTCTTAGAATTCCTAAAACTCATCAATTTGTCTGGGGCTGTATGAGAAAAATTTAAATATCGATATCCCACACGAAAAGTAAGACTTTCAAAATTTTTACATGGGATTTTTTTATACAAATTTTTTAGGCGTAACTTTTTGTTTGACATGTCAATACCTATCGGTATGCTTGCACTATATAAATTAAATTGATTTATGCTTTGATTTAGTTCTCAATTCAAGAATGCCTTCATCAGTGGCAAACTCCGTCAAATTTCTTTGAGGTGCACCTGCATTTGCTACAACTTTTTTTAAGCTCAAAGTGACATAAATCTATCACGAAAAGTGTTTGATAACCCATCGAAATATCTCGCAACCAAAACAAGATTTTCTGATTGGGCGCTTGTTTCATCAACAATTAACAAAAATTGGTTTATTTCAAGATCCAACACTTTTCTAAACTATCTGCTAGGTGAATTGCCATTTATCTGGTACATTTTAATGACAACAATTTTGGCGTAAGAAATCACTGGAAATTATATGAGGGTTAATGAAGGTGTGGAAAATTTTGTGTGGTGTGCTGAACACTTACCCCAGTGAAAAAAAGTACCAACATTTTGATTACAACCTAAAAGGGACCAGCGGACCAAATAGGGTTGGAAAGGACCATTTTTGGTCCAAATGGACCAAAGTGGCAACCGTGGTACTCACATATGTATGTACTCACCTAATATTTGTCCGCTCTTTTTTATAAAATTAATCCGGCTCTCCACTACTTCGCCCCCCAAATTTATCAAGATGCACGTGTTATCTGCCAACCCATTTGTTGCCATAAGCAAGATTTGAAAAAAATTTATCTTGTCTTTTATTTTCAAATCAATACCGTACAACATTTTAAATGTTCAGAGCATCAAACCTAAAATCAAAAAAAAAAAAAAAAACCGGCAGGTTTCTTTAGTGCTTGATTTGGCATTTGATGCTTGCTAACTAATTGGGGATGATTTCAGAGCCAAATAGTGAATGCTGGGATTAAATTTTGAAAGGTCGTACGTGGCATTACGCCTTAGTCATGGAAACCTCATTTGAAGGATGTCCATTTTGAAATAGTAATTTCATCCCATTCTCTGAATGATATACTGAGATACAAATGTGCTTGTGTGTAGGCATGATAATGGGCCAAGTAAGAAAGTCCCTCTTGGGGGGCTGAAAACATTTTTTGAATAACTTACTAATAAGCAGGGGGGTTAAGATACTTGGCTTGGATATCATACGTGGTTCCAGGCTCTGGGTCAGGGACTGGTATCAGTCTTAGACCGGCCATAGTGACGAATTGTCACACGTGATTAGTTATCACGTCCTGCACGAGGTGCCCCTGCTTCCACTGATAATGGCGGATCTAGAGAGGACAACTCGATAAAACATGCACCCCTGAGTCATTGTGCCCAGCTCAGGAGAGGGAGGGCCCTGTTAAGGTTCAAGATCGGTACACAACGATGACGAACTGGACTGTTAAGGATTTTGATTTTGACTCTGTTTTGGACTTGATGACTTTGGGCTGGTAGGTGCGGTATTCTTCCACCTTAGTAGGTCGGGGTGAAACCTTACCGAAATGGCTGGTAGGCTATTGCTGCACCTGCCCACGTCCCGTTAAAACCGTGGCGGTCCTCAAGGTACGTTCCGGCCCCGTCCCCGTTAAGCTGGTGGTGTAGGTGCGGTTGAAAATTTGTCCGCTTTGCATCCGGTCTGGCTCTGAACGCATTACCCATAACGTAATGCTTCAACCCTCGCGTGGCCTCCCTGCGTAGCATAGATAACCACGAGACCGTTGAAGGGCGACTACACAATCGGCTCCGGATAGCGGCCTTGAGGGGGGTCTCTTTAGAATGGACAAGACTAACACGAATCCGCCAAGTGTGGGGTGCGGAAGAAGAGTGGTATCCGTCAAATCAATCTTCAGCACTCTAAAGCGGCTTCCGCAAATTTGTTGCTCTGTCTTGAAAAAGGCGGAGTGGATATAGTCCTTGTCCAGGAGCCGTTACTGAGTACTAACGGCAGAAAGATTTCTTGATTAAGGACTGGATAATTCAACACCTTGATGCATGGGGATGCAGGTAGGCCTAGATCCTGTGTGCTTGTTGAAAAAGAGATTAAAACTTTTAATTTCTCCAATTTCAGCAATGCTGACGTAACCACGGTCTGCCTCGATCGAGGCAGTAATAAAATGTGGGTGGTCTCAGCGTACATGCCCCATGGGGAAGTAGCGGGACCACCACCTGCGATACTGGGCGAAATCACCGCTGAAGCAAGGCGGAGAGGTGTTGGCGTGATCATCGGTGCCGATGCTAATGCTCAGATAGGGGGAATGACTGGACTTTTATTACTGCGGTAAGGGAGGAGGTCCTGGACCTCACCCTGGTTAGTAGAGAACTGGAAGGTCGGATATCTGGCGGAAGGTTCTCAACGAGCACTCCTTCTCTGATCACCGATATATTCATTTCTCGGTGAACGAAGAACGTCCCGGTAAAATATCTTTTAGGAACCCTAAAAGTACTAATTGGGACTTGTATTGTAGGCAGTTTGGAGAGGTGTTGCCTGCGGCGCCTACTGTTAGTTCGGACCTGTCCGAATCTGAGATAGACGTTCTGGTGGAAAACTTTACCTCGGCAAGCAATAGCGCCTTTCAACTGTTCTGTCCATTAAAAACTTACAGGGGGAAGGGCAAGCCGCCCTGGTGGTCGGATTCTCTTGACGACCTAAGAGCGTCCAGCCGGCAGCTCTTCAACAGAGCCAGGAGGAGTAAATTACCCTCGGACTGGAAGCTCTATAAGGTGAGTCTGGGGATTTATAAATATGAAATAAGGATAGCCAAGCGAGATTCATGGCAAAGCTTCTGCGACAACGTAGAAGGCTGCAATGAATCCGCGAGGCTTAGAAAAATACTCTCTAGGAATACCGCTCCTCTGGGTTATCTGAGAGATGATGGTGGGGACTGGTCGATGAGTAGCGAGGAGTCCCTAAGGATTTTACTGGATAATCATTTTCCCGATGTCCCAATTTCGCAGGGATTTTCGCCTGCATGGTCGGCGGTCGTTGGCCATGAAGAAGTGCCTGCCATTCCAATACGGGAAAATCAAATAACCTGGGCTATAGGGTCGTTCAAGCCCTATAAGTCTTCGGGCCTGGATGGAATCATTCCTGCGCAACTTCAAAAGTATTTGAGAATTTCCTGCCGCTGTTTGGCCATCATCTACACTAACTGCCTCAGGCTTAACTATATCCCTACGTCTTGGCACACGGTTAGGGTTATTTTCATTCCGAAGGCCGGCAGAAGCTCCCATGTATCACCTAGGGAATTCAGGCCAATCAGTCTCTCTTCGTTTCTTCTTAAGACGTTTGAGCGGTTGATTGATCTGTACCTACAGAAAAGGAAACCTCGGGGGTTACTGTCGGCTTCACAGCATGCGTACTGCAAGGGCAGATCGACGGACACGGCTCTCCATTCGATTGTAAAGCAAATAGAGGGGTCCCTAGAACACAAAGGGTATGCTCTGGGTGCCATTCTAGACATCAAGGGGGCTTTTAACAATGTCTTACCGGGGTCAATCGAAAGAGCTTTGTTGGGTTTAGGAGTCGAGGCGGCTATGGTTGAATTTATTAGCAAACTTCTATGCGGAAGTGGGGAGGGGCCATAATTAAGAGAAAGGTGTGCAGGGGCACGCCACAGGGGGGTGTCCTATCTCCTCTGCTCTGGGTTGTGGTAGCCAACGAGCTTCTTGTCGAGCTGGAAGCCAATGGTCGTCGGGTGGTTGTCTATGCAGATGACCTCGCTATCCTAGTCAGAGGCAAATTTCTGGGCACCCTGCGCGATGTTCTGCAGGGTTAGTTGGATACTGCGGCTAGGTGGGCTGAATCATATGGATTGGCGGTCAATCCGGGAAAAACGGAATTGGTTCTTTTTACAAGGAGATATAAGATGCCCGATTTCAGAACTCCCTCGATTGGAGGGGTACCGTTGGTACTTTCTGATAGGATTAAATATTTGGGGATTATTTTGGACAAGAAACTGTCCTAGAGACCCAATGTGGAAGATCGGGCCAGGAAGGCCGCCGTTGCCTTGTACTGCTGCAGAGGGGCTATCGGAAAGAGATGGGGACTCTCGCCAGGAGTAGTACACTGGCTTTATGAGATGGTGGTCAAACCGATTCTGCTATATGGGGTGCTGGTCTGGTGGAAAGCATTGGACACGGCGAGCACCTCCAAAATGTTAATGTCCGTGCAACGGACGGCACTGATTGGTATCAGTGGCGCCCTCAGAACAACAACCTTGGCCCAGTACAGCATTATCACAGCATGCAATAGACAACAATCATATGTTCGACTTTGATAACGTGAAAATCATAGATAAAGAAATAAGAACAAAAACCAGATATACATTAGAGAGCCTAAGAATTCTGCAAAAAAGAGAAAAGAGCATAAATTTAAGAGAGGACAATGACAATATTGCCGCTGCATATTTAGTTTGTCTATAATTTAAGTTTAGTGTGACAAGTGTACCGCACAAGATTGTATCGATCTATTTCCTTTTTTATATTGTTGATTGTTTGTTTAGTTCAGTTTTAAATGTTCTAATATAATTTTCAACCACCACATTTTATTGTAAGTTAAAATAAAAATTCGCAAACAAATTTTTGTTCATTGTTGTTACTTTTATGTTCAGTGTCATACAACTATATACATGTAAAATTAATAAAATTTATGTACCTTGTTGTTTTTTGGAAAAAATAAATAAGTATAGCGTTATGCCCTTGAAAATGCCAAGGAAATTTGGCGAAACGTCGGGCTGAAGGTGGAATAATCGTATTTTATTTGCACCATGGAAATTAATAGATCAGAGTAGCTTATAAAAAACTAAGAATGGCACTGAACGTCATGCTGAACATATACCCAGTTGATATTGCGGGAAATGCGGCCACGGCAAGGTCGTTGGTCAGGCTTCGTGGTATGGACTATGGGCTTTCTGACTGCGGACACTCTAGCCTTCTTACCAGTTCCGACTTTATCCCGGACAGAACGGACTATTGTATGTCGATAACTGCTCCCTATACAACCTTCACCCCAGTCATTCCACCGAGGGAGGAGTGGGGAAAAAAAATTATCTAAGGCATGGGACCGGTTAAATTGTTCACGGATGGGTCGAAGCTGGACGGAAAGGTTGGTGGGGGGGGGGGGGGGGGCTTTTGTCAAAAGCTTAATGTAAGCCGCAAGTTTGAGTTGGCTGATCACTGCAGTGTATTCCAAGCGGAAGTTGCTACGATTAAGGATGCGGTGGATGGAATGCTATTTAGTGCTACTACGGTTAGGGAATTTAACATCTACTCTGATAGCCAAGCGGCTATCAAGGCCTTGAACTCAACTACAGTGCGATCGAGGATGGTGTGGGAATGCCTGACCTCGCTTTGCGACTGCATCGAATTATTTTACAATTAAGATTATCTGGGTCCCGGGCCATAGTGATATCCCGGGTAACTGTCAAGCGGATGTCTTAGCCCGCATCGGTACAACTGAGCCGGATGAAGATGGCTGTAGGAATTTCGGGATTCCGCTGGTCATCTGTAGATTGCTCCTCCATGGCTAGGACTCAAGTCAGCTCAGCAAACGTTGGGCGGACACCACGTCTTGCAGGGTAACAAGATCTTTCTGGCCGAAAGTGGATGGCAGGAGGTCTGCTGAAATAATTGGGTTCACTAAGGCTCACCTATCAATGGTCATTGGGGTTTTGACAGTGCACTGTCCCATGGGTATCCATGCGGTACATCTCAATATACTGGACCCTCCATCCTGCTGCAGCTGTATGGAGGATGATAAGGTGGAGTCACCAAATTACTTTATGCTTGATTGCCCAGCTTTTGCCAGAACTAGGCGAAAGTACTTCGGCCGCGACTCACTTGAATCTCCAGAGGATTTATCCAAAGTTGAGATCGGTATTACTCGGAGCTTTATCGTTGCTACCCAAAGATTCTCTGAGTAGCTAGATCTAAGTCACCGTTATTTTCGGAGTATGTGGTATCACAACGGACATTCGTGTTGTCCAAGTGAGCCATCCTTATCAGGGCAGATACCACCTAACCTAACCTAACCTACTAATAAGCAGAAAGATAAAAAAAAGCGAAAATAAAATTTCCAATAAGAAAACTATTTCCGCAAATGAAAAAATAGTAATAATTTGGAATAATGTAGACATGGTTAGCTCAATTCACAAAGGCAGATATGGCGTTTTAACTCGTTCGCCACCACTGCGACAAAATGCAGCAACCAATCAGGAAATATATCTTTATGTGTGTGAAAACTTTTATCTGAATCTCCTCAGTACGCATTTTGGTCTCATCAATCCACCAAACTGTATTTGCTTATATTTGGTTATGTCTAAGTTTATCAAATAAATAATAAAGGAATTAAATGTCTGCATATTTAGTTGTTAAACATGTAGTTGGGATAACATGTCTCAGGTTAAGGAAAGGACCTACTGATTTTAAAGTATCCAGTAGATGTATTTTCAGATATTGTCACGATAAAAAGGAAATATCCAAAAACTATAAGGAAAATGGAGACTAAATTAAACAGGAAAAGGGTTGAGACTCAGTTTTTTAGTACGGGCTTAAACTCGAGCAAAAAATATATTAGAGATTGCCCTGCCACATTTCCTGCTTAAACTTAGTTGGCCTAGTCAACTTAAACTGGAGTTTAAATTGACTTATCTTGTTTGGTTGATTTTCCGACAGGGTGGATAAATGATGTATATTGGAACGATTTTCCGTCATCCCTTGTCAAATTTGGTTTTGAGACAAACCGGTTTCGGCGTTGTGCCATCATCAGTGTCGATTTTCGTTCTGATCTGTTGTTGTCATTTGTCCTGTATTTATAGTTCGTAGGTATATGAGCAGGTATTGTCAAATTGATGCTTGTGTATATTTAGTTATGTGTATGTGCTGTGTGTTCGTTCAGAACCGACGGTGGTTTACTAATCGATTTGTGTGGCTGACTGGGGTAGGTAGAAATCTGTGATTTTAGTCGTTTGACCTTCTTTGTCGGTTTTTTGTTTTGGTGTGTTAATTGTTTTGTATTTATTTGTTGTTGTGCGTTTGTCTGTTGTACCTGTGTGATTAAGTTGTTTCCTGTAAACAAGTTTTAAAGGCTCGAATATTGTGTCAGAAATGGTGTTTATCTGTTCGTTTATTATTCTACCGTCGAATGTTTTCTGTTTGTAGATTTCCATGTTTTCGAGTACGTTGAGACGTCGGCCCTTTTCTTGTATGTGAAGAACCCTAACTGTTTTATTGATGTTTGCTGGGGAACATTCATTCTCGACCATGTGATTCGCGAAGTTAGACTCGGGTATAATGTTTGGATTCCGTATTTTTTTGTTGTAATCTCTAATATGTTCTCTGAACCTCGTTCTTATTTGCCGTCCTGTTTGTCCTATGTAACTATGCTGGCATCCGCAGGTAAGCTTGTATACGCCGTGGCTGCTAAACGGATCCTCTGAGTTAATGTTAGTTCTTAGTTTTCGCCCTAGATTGTTCGATGTTTTGAATGCTGTGTTAATGTTGTATTTTTTAAAGAAATTTGCCAATTTATATGTTGCTTTTCCAGTATATGTCATAGTCGTCCAGCTATTATTTTCTTTTTCATTATTTCTTTTTGGTTCTCCATTTGTCCTTCTGAGCTTATCTACTAGTGCTTTTTTATATCCGTTGTTTGCAGCGATATTATATATGACCTCAAGTTCTCTCTTATATGCCTCTTGTGTAAGAGGTGTTCTTTCAATTCTATGTACCAAGTGCCTTAATGCTGCATTTTTATGATGTTGAGGGTGATTTGAGGTATTGTGTATTATTGTGTCGGTGGCCGTTGACTTTCTATATATGTCATAGTTAAATCTTTTGGCTTCTTTATCAATATTTATCGTGAGGTCTAGATAGTTGATTCCTCCGTCTTTTTCGGTTTCCATTGTAAATTTTATATTGCCGTGCTGTTTGTTGAGGTACTCCAGTACGAGCTCTTCGTTATTAGTAGTTAAAACGCATATTATGTCATCCACGTATCTAGCATAAAATGACACGCCTAATTTGGACTTCAGCTCCTGTATGTACTTTTCTTCCAGATTTTGCATGAACACTTCCATAAGAATTGCTGATGTGGGGCTTCCCATTCCAAGACCATTTGTTTGTCTATATATTTTATTGTTGAATTTAAAATAGTTTTGACGTAAAGTGGTTCTTAGCGTATTTGTGATTTGCATACTTTTTACTTTGTTTTTTGTGTTATGAACTATTGTTGAGCTAACTATGTCCAAAGTCTCCGATAGTGGTATAGATGGGTATAGATCTTTTATGTCAAAAGATACCAATTTGCTGTTTCTTGTTAGCTCTACGGTCTCGAGTCTCTCTATTAGTTCTGTTGTGTTAGCCATTGCATATTCGTTCCTTAGCTCCAGAGTGTCTATCAATATCGTTTTTAAATATTTGGACAGTTTGTAACATGGTGCCGATTTAAAATTAATGATGGGCCTCATTGGCGTGTCCGGCTTGTGGATTTTTGGTAGCGCAGCCAGTGGAGGAGCCGAAGGGTTCATTTGGACCAATCTATGTGCCATGTTAGAATCTACTATATTTGTTGCATTTTGTATAGCAACTTTGATTTGTTTTTGGTATTCATCTGTGGGATCCTCTCTCATTCTACGACATTTCATTTCCTCTATGAGATCCTCGGTTTTGGATATATATTTCTCTTTTTCGATTAGCACAGTGGTGTTTCCTTTGTCCGCTTTCGTTGTGACAATATTGTTTTTCCTTAGTTTATGCCGTAGATTCTTTATTGTTTTCTCCTCTGTATTCGGTTTTTGTCCTTCCTGTGCTTTCACCTCCTTTCTTATGATTTCCCTGCACATGTGTCTTGCGTGCTCCTGTTCTTCCTGTGGTATCAATGATATTGCGATCTCCGCATCTACAATCGCTTGCTCCGTTTTTCTTACTGTATTCTGGTCCATGATATTGTGCTTCAGGCCCTTTTCGAGAAGTTGTGCCTCTTCCTTGGTAATGGCCACTGTTGTGAGGTTAACGAACTTGTCATGAAACTGGTGAGTGTTTTGGTTTTGGTTACCCTCTCGTCGTCCTGCCAGCTTGTCCAATTTTCGGTTCAGCGACCTGTATTTTTGTTGTAGTTCCTGATCGACCTCTGTCTTAATGCGGTCGAAGCATTCCATTAATACAGTCGTAGGTAGTTGTTCTGCCAATCTTAAATGGATAGATAATAACTCGGCATTTATCTCATCCTTCTTCGAGTATAAGCTTTCCAACTCATATTTTAAAAAATCCTTTTCCGCTTTTCTAACTGTTTTCCTGCTAGATTTGGTATTTGCCTTTATTGTTATTTTTGCGAATTTCGGAGTAACATTCAATTCCAGGCATTGTTTGTTGAACCAAATGCTCGCCTTTGCTTTATATATTTTCAGTAGGCGTCGCTTGTAAATTGTTAGTAGTCCGTTCGCGTTCAAGTTAAAAGCCTGACAAGCAATAACTGACTTATCTTGTTTGGTTGATTTTCCGACAGGGTGGATAAATGATGTATATTGGAACGATTTTCCGTCATCCCTTGTCAAATTTGGTTTTGAGACAAACCGGTTTCGGCGTTGTGCCATCATCAGTGTCGATTTTCGTTCTGATCTGTTGTTGTCATTTGTCCTGTATTTATAGTTCGTAGGTATATGAGCAGGTATTGTCAAATTGATGCTTGTGTATATTTAGTTATGTGTATGTGCTGTGTGTTCGTTCAGAACCGAGGGTGGTTTACTAATCGATTTGTGTGGCTGACTGGGGTAGGTAGAAATCTGTGATTTTAGTCGTTTGACCTTCTTTGTCGGTTTTTTGTTTTGGTGTGTTAATTGTTTTGTATTTATTTGTTGTTGTGCGTTTGTCTGTTGTACCTGTGTGATTAAGTTGTTTCCTGTAAACAAGTTTTAAAGGCTCGAATATTGTGTCAGAAATGGTGTTTATCTGTTCGTTTATTATTCTACCGTCGAATGTTTTCTGTTTGTAGATTTCCATGTTTTCGAGTACGTTGAGACGTCGGCCCTTTTCTTGTATGTGAAGAACCCTAACTGTTTTATTGATGTTTGCTGGGGAACATTCATTCTCGACCATGTGATTCGCGAAGTTAGACTCGGGTATAATGTTTGGATTCCGTATTTTTTTGTTGTAATCTCTAATATGTTCTCTGAACCTCGTTCTTATTTGCCGTCCTGTTTGTCCTATGTAACTATGCTGGCATCCGCAGGTAAGCTTGTATACGCCGTGGCTGCTAAACGGATCCTCTGAGTTAATGTTAGTTCTTAGTTTTCGCCCTAGATTGTTCGATGTTTTGAATGCTGTGTTAATGTTGTATTTTTTAAAGAAATTTGCCAATTTATATGTTGCTTTTCCAGTATATGTCATAGTCGTCCAGCTATTATTTTCTTTTTCATTATTTCTTTTTGGTTCTCCATTTGTCCTTCTGAGCTTATCTACTAGTGCTTTTTTATATCCGTTGTTTGCAGCGATATTATATATGACCTCAAGTTCTCTCTTATATGCCCCTTGTGTAAGAGGTGTTCTTTCAAGTCTATGTACCAAGTGCCTTAATGCTGCATTTTTATGATGTTGAGGGTGATTTGAGGTATTGTGTATTATTGTGTCGGTGGCCGTTGTACTGAAAATGCAAGCCTTAAAGTGCCATAACTACGTTGTTATTGGTTCCAAAATTTATTTTGATTTTATATGATAATATAAGTTTTTTGTTTCCAAAATTGATTGTATTGCAAACTGATTTATTTTCAACTATTGCAGGTTTTGCTAATGATTTTCCAATAGCTCAAATTTCCTTTGAGCCTGAAATGTCGAACCACGCTTTCGTTATTCACAAGACCATTGAACCTTGTCGTATACTAGTTAATCAAACTTTAATTTTATTGGTCTTTTGGCTACATCCTTTTTCCCGGAACAGCAAACGTAATTGGAATCCATCCGAAACTTTTTTAGAAAAAGAAGTTTTCAGATCTTCACCGATACTCATAATACCTTTTGTGAAAATGGTACACCCTTTCATCACGAATCTCAAAATTGTAAGTCCTTTAAGGAGTATACAGAAAATATCAGGTTGACAATCTGGCTTGATTTTGCCGTTTCTGTCTCTCCGTCTGTCTGTTTGAACACAGTTTTTGAGATATATTGACGAAACTTTGTCAGCGGGTATATTTTGGTGTCGGGTCAGACAGTTGTTTTTGTAATTTCCTTATCAAATTAGAAGATAGCAGCTTCACATTCCACCAAAGGTGTTCGAATATGGCACATATTGTTGTCTTGAAAAATCATAACGATCGGTCGCATATATCCCATACAACCGATTGTTCAGATACGAAGATTTTCGTAATTACTACCCCATTTTAACAGCTTGAAGCTTCAAATCTCATGAAATGCTTACGTATGTGTATAGTATTTACTCTTGTATGAAAAAATCATAGAGATCGGTCGTATGTATGGTATATACCACATGCAAACCGATTGTTCAGATAAAAAGCTTTTAGTTATTTCTGCCCAAGTTTAACAGCTTACTTATTTAATTGGCGCTTACCCGTTTAAACGGTTATGGCCGTCCAACTAGGTGCTCCACTTTCTTGGTCGTAGCGTCATCTTTCATTCGCATAACATGGCCTAGCCAGCGCAGCCGCTGCGTTTCAATTCGCTGGATTATGTTGATGCCTGCGTAGAGCTCGCCCAGGTCATAGTTAAATCTAATTCGGTATTCGCCATAGCCAACGTTTAGAGGATAAATCTTTCGAAGAACTTTTATCTCAAAATTGGCGGCCACCGTGGTGTGATGGGAGCGTGCTCAGCCTACCACACCGTATGCCCTGGGTTCACACTCCGGGCAAAGCAACATCAAAATTTTAGAAATAAGGTTTTTCAATTAGAAGAAAATTTTTCTAAGCGGGGTCGCCCCTCGGCAGTGTCTGACAAGTGCTCCGAGAGTATTTCTGCCATGCAAAGCTCTCAGTGAAAACTCATCTGACTTGCAGATGCCGTTCGGAGTCGGCATAAAACATGTAGGTCCCGTCCGGACAATTTGTAGGGAAAATCAAGGGGAGCACGACGCAAATTGGAAGAGAAGCTCGACCTTAGATCTCTTCGGAGGTTATCGCGCCTTACATTTATTTTATTTTTTTTTTATTTCAAACAAGACGCTTCATCTGATGTTGTCATGGTCCATGCTTCTGCACCATATAGCAGGACGATACGATACGATAAGTGACTTGTAGAGTATGATTTTCGTTCGCCGAGAGAGGACTTCACTTTTCAATTGCCTACCTAGTCCAAAGTAGCATTTATTGGCAAGCTTTCTTTTTACTCGATGACAGCAGGTACTTCGTTTTGTCCTAATTCACCATCAAACCCATCTTTACCGCTAGTAAGCAGAACTTAAGGCGCGGGTGTTCAGGCCGATGATATCAATGTCATCAGCATATGCCAGTAATTGCACGCTTTTATAGTATATTGTTCCAGTGCGGTTAAGTTCTGCAGCTAGTATAATTTTCTCCAGTATCAAATTAAAGAAATCGCACGATAGGGGGTCACCCTGTATGACACCTCGTTTAGTTTCGACCGGTTCGGAGAGGTCCTTCCCAATTCTGATTGAGCTGATGGTGTTGCTCAACGTCATTTCACACAGTCGTATAAGTTTTGCAGGGAAACCAAATTCAGACATAGCGGCATACAGCCAGCTCCTTTTCGTGCTGTCAAAGGCGGTCTTAAAATTGACGAGAAGGTGATGTGTAGATTCTTTTTTGCGGGGTTTTCCAATATTTAGTGCATTGTGAAAACGTGGTCGTTGGTAGATTTACCTGGTCTGAAAGCGCACTGATAAGTTCCAATCTGCTGATTCACGGTAGGCTTCACACAATACACTTGACAGGACCTTATATGCAATATAAAGAAGGCTGATTCCGCAATAGTTGGCGCATTTTAACAGCTAGAAGCTTCATTAAATACTTACGTATACGTCATATATTGTTGAGATAAGTAATTAATGGCCATAGCTTTCTAATGTAGACCACAAGAAACGCGAAACTTTGTATTCTCACACAAAGTACCGATTTATT
This sequence comes from Eurosta solidaginis, assembly GCF_040869045.1. Lineage (NCBI taxonomy): Eukaryota > Metazoa > Arthropoda > Insecta > Diptera > Tephritidae > Eurosta > Eurosta solidaginis. The sequence goes on from NC_090319.1 coordinate 241,709,710, forward strand.
TTTAAACGGTTTTATTTAGGTTGACTTGACAGGCTGCACGGCCGTTGTGAACGATTTTTGTAATTATACCCAGCTGAGCAGAGCTCACAGAGTATATTAACTTTGTTCGCATAACGGTAATCCGTAACGGCATAAACTAATCGAGATAGATATAGACTTCTATATATCAAAATGATCTGGGTGAAAAAAGAAATTCATTTAGCCATGTTCGTCCGTCCGTCCGTGTGTAAACACGATAACTTGTGTAAATTTTGAGGTATCTTGATGAAATTTGGTGTGTAGGTTACTGGGCACTCATCTCAGATCGCTATTTAAAATGAACGAAATCGGACTACAACCACACCCACTTTTTCGATATCGAAAATTTCGAAAAACCGAAAAAGTACGATAATTCATTACCAAAGACGGATAAAGCGATGAAATTTGGTAGGTGGGTTGACCTTATGACGCAGAACAGAAAATTAGAAAAATTTTGGGCAATGGGCGTGGCACCGCCCACTTTTAAAAGAAAGTAATTTAAAAGTTTTGCAAGCTGTAATTTGGCAGTCGTTAAAGATATCATGATGAAGTTTGGCAGGCACGTTACTCCTATTACTATGTGTGTGCTAAATAAAAATTGGCGAAATCGGATGACGAACAAGCCCACTTTAAAAAAACTTTTTTTAAGTAAAATTTTAACAAAAAATTTAATATCTTTACAGTATATAAGTAAATTATGTCAACATTCGACTCCAGTAACGATATGGTGCAACAAAATACAAAGATAAAAGAAAATTTCAAAATGGGCGTAACTCCGCCCTTTTTCATTTAATTCGTCTAGAATACTTTTGATGCCATAAGTAGAACAAAAAATTACCAATCCTTGTAAAATTTGGTAGGGACATAGATTCTATGACGATAACTGTTTTCTGTGAAAATGGTCGAAATCGGTTGAAGCCACGCCCAGTTTTTATACACAGTCGACCGTCTGTCTTTCCGCTCGGCCGTTAACACGATAACTTGCGCACAAATCGATATATCTTTACTAAACTTAGTTCACGTACTTATCTGAGGTCACTTTATCTTGGTATAAAATATGGCCGAAATCCGACTATGACCACGCCCACTTTTCCGATATCGAAAATTACGAAAAATGAATAAAATGCCATAATTCTGTACCAAATATGAAAAAAGAGATGAATTATGGTAATTGGATTGGTTTTTTGACGCAAAATATAACTTTAGAAAAAACTTTGTAAAATGGGTGTGACACCTACCATATCAAGTAGAAGAAAATGAAAAAGTTCTGCAGGACGAAATCAAAAGCCCTTGGAATCTTGGCAGGAATACCGTTCGTGACTAGTACCTAGGACCTACTTAATTATTTTCTAGCTTTTAGTATTATTATTACTTCATGTTCGTATTGTTTTCAATAAAACCGTTTAACTTAAACAAGTTTTTTAATTATTTACTATAATGAAAATATATGTACCCATTTTTATCACGATTGGCTTAACGGTTTTTAATTAATGATTAATAATATTTGTAAAATTTATTTTATCGTAAGTGGGCGGTACCGCGCCCATTTTCAAAAATTCTTTCAAATTTTTATCAAGAGTTTCAATATCAGTCCACACATCAAATTTCAATATTCTAGGTGTATTATTTACTAAATAATCAGGTTTTTTGTGTTTTGTGTTATATATATAAAAAGAGGCGTGGTTATTATCCGAGTTCACTGATTTGCAATACCAAATTATTCCGAGTCCAGGTAAGCCCGTATACCGAATTTGGTGAAGATATCTCAACATTTGCTCAAGGTATCGTGTTAACGGACGGACGGACATGCCTAATCAAATTTTTTTTCCATAATGATGATTTTGATTTATGGAAGCCTATATCTATCTCAATTCCTTTATACCAGGCATGCTTAACCAACGAACCGATATCATTTCGTTACGATAATTAACGTTAATAAACGAAACAAAGTCATTTCGTTTCGTTTATTAACGTTAAGAACGTCAAATTAACGAAATGATTTTGTTTCGTTTTCTGCCATATCAAAACGAAATCAAATCGTTTATGTTGATTATTAATTTCAAACTATGCTGGCAAAGCTGATTGATGGCGGAGTCATTAAGGTGAAAGCATTAGCCAAGCTGATTGCAACTTTTCTCATGAGTTTTGACAGTACGAATATTTCTCAGAAAATTTTTGACATTACCACCAACGAATTACACAAACACAAACAAACATGGAGTTTGTGTGTGTATGCCCGCTCGCTGTTACCACCTTACGGCTTCACCATGGCTATAACATTGCCAGCACAATTCAAACATAAAGTATCACGTTTTTGTTAACGTTTTTAATGTTAACGAAAGCTTTTCGTTTCGGTTAAAAACGAAATACAATTTATCTTGATAATTTCTTTATCGATAATATTTCGAAGTGTTTCAACAGAAACGGTGGAAATTTTTTGATAAACGATTAGCTTAAAGTTAAGGTGCATCCCTGCTTTATACCTGTACAACAAACCGTTGTTTTACCAAATCACGTATACTCTGTGTGCAAAGCACGCTGTTCAGCTACAGAGAAAGAAACATCAGCTTAGTAAAATACATGTAAGACTTATAGATAAATATGAAAATATTTTAAAATGAAGGTTGACATTTTTTTATATACATATACATATATATTTTTTTATATGTCAGGAAGGGTTAAGTATTGGAATAGTTATGTACATATTTGACTCCGAAGAGCTACTAATTATGTATTTAGGGAGGAAAGAATAGTTTTCTTAATGATGAAATGTGAGTCCGAAATATCAAATGTAACACAAGCAGCGGAACGGCTTATTTAATTTAAAATTAGTTCGGCACTGCTTCAGAAAAAGAGGTTTGAAATGTCTTGTTGGCCGGAAGGGAGCGTTAAAGTTCACTTGGCTCGTGAGGAAAGGGATTGAAACCAAACCGTTGAGTAATTTGATAATAAAAATAATTCCAAGCATTTCCCTTCTACTAGCAAGGGTAGATAGATTAATAAGTTTAAGACAATTTGTATATGGGGCAGGTTATACAAAGGATTCCAATGAAGGTCCCTTAGCGCTACAATTAAAAACTGTTCTGGACTGATTCAATTCGATCTGGACCTAGTATTATTATTATTACTAGGCCTGGGAGTACTGCGACCTTTGTGCAGATTTATTGTGCATGACCTTTCAGCCTAATTTTGTATCTGGAGGCTTTTGATGTATCTAAGTACCTCTTCAGGCTTTTTAATCCATAACACATAGGGATTAAGAGTCACACCACCTAGATGGGAGAGTCTCTGCCTAGCCAGAGCATTCACAGAGAACGTTAACCGGCGTTTCATCCTCCAGCTCACAAAAACGACAAATTTGGGTATGGATAGATTAGCTTACTTAGGTGATATCGTAGACGACAGTGTCCCGTATACTACCCAGTGAGAGTACTTGGGTCCTCCCTGCTTAGATTAATGAGTTTGGCTGATACTTTCGTTGCCGGAAGTATATACAGTTTAGCCTGTCTTTGCCCTGGGCGGTCAACCCAGTGACGTCTATGTTTTTTAGTTTCCTAGTTACTTATAATTTCCCTGGTATGTGCTTTTGTAAGTCCGCAAAAGGGCTCTAGACCATAGAATGCTACTATAGCACTCTGCTTTGCGAGGTAATCTGCATGTTCATTACCTTCATGTCCCTGATGTCCGAGAACCCATCCCAACAAAACCTTGTTTTTGGCTCCCAGGTCACTAAGGATTTCAGTGCAGACATCCACTAGCTTAGATGTACTATGCACACAGGGCCGCCTGGCTGTCCGACATAATGTAGACGTACTTCGATGTTGAGCCGCTACGCAGACATTCTCTACCACAGGCTTCTATTGCATGGACTTGTGCCTGAAATATGACGTGGTAGCATCCCATTGGTATCGATTTCTTGAAGTGCGGGCCCTTAAATGCCAGCTCTCGTTCTTCCGTCATCGAATTTCGATCCATCCGTGAACCAGACCTCTGAGTCAGGGTCATTATAAGGATTCCCTGTTTTCCAGTGTGGACAACTCAATGGACCTAGTAATTTGGATTTTAAATTACTGAACCGTATTCAAGTATAGGTCTAACTAATATAGTGAAACGAACTTAACAAACGCTGAATAACTTCTTGCTTTATTGACTATCGCGTTAATATGAAGGTTAAAACTAAGTTTGCAGTCCATAGTAAATATATTAGATAACGCATTTTCAGAAACCACTCTTTGCTTTCTGTCAAGAATGTAAGAAGAGATCCATCGGCGGGAAACCTAGCAAATCAAGCTTGTGAATAAGTAGCGAGCGACATACTTTGTAGAACGCTTTACTGAAATCAGTGTATACAACATCGGTGTACATATTTTCTCTAAACCCATTTGTGTCATGAGCTGTAAACTCAAGTAGGTTCGTAATAGTTGATTTTCCTTTACAAAAGCCGTGTTGGTAGCTGGCAATCGAAGTATAAATCGGAACTGTGAGCTGACTGGTAACAATAGCTTCAAATAATTTTGGAATGGCGGAGAGCTTAGCTATGCCACAGTAGTTTCCTATAGAAAACCTACTCCCACTTTTATAAAGTGGTATAATAAAAGATTATTTCCATACTGCTGGAAAAACCCCATGTTTCAACGATTGTATGCACAATTTAGTTAGCCGCTTGTAAATATAGTCAGCACTGTTTCTTAAGGAGATAGAGTCGGTGCGTTAATTGAGTTATTTGCATGAAGTTCAAAAGGATATTTGTTAGATTGAGAAAAGGCATATGTAGCATAGTTAGATTTAAAAAATTGTGTCAACAAATTTGCTATATCTTGGTTATCCCTGGATATATAATCTTGATATTTCATGGTTGAGGATACCCTCTAACACTGCGCCTTAAATTCATAAAATAACTTTGGGTTAAATATGATGTCTTTTTTTAATCTTGCAAATATAAGCTTTGTTGCATCTTTTAATTAGGTACTTCAGAAGCACAGTTGCATACTTTAAGTAATCTTTGTTTAATCCTGTTTTTTTGTACAACTGAATGATGGTTTTATTTTTATTTTTTTAAATTTAAGTTCTTTGGTGAACCAGATTTGCGTTGGCTCGTCAAAGACTGATTTACGTTGTGGTACATACTTTTCAAATAAACAATAGGTAGTATTATTAAAATGCGAGCGGTTAGGTCAATATCACTGTTATAATCAGGTCATGCTAGTTTAGATAGCTTTTATTTATTTATTTATTTTTTTAAATTTAAATTTAGCAAAATGAAAGTCAAAGCGGCAATTAGATTCAGTTGCTTTAATATCACACCCTTGAACACACCTAAGTTATTATCTCGTAAACTATTTCTAACAAACGATAGTTAACATCTTCTGGTAAGACCAAGGGATTACACCGACTCACAAAAAAATTAGACATATCGTCGACATAAGCTAAATCTAAAATCTTTCCAAACTTGTTTGGGACAAGATTTAGCCGATGAAGACAATGGTCCGATATTTCATCCAAAAACTCATTGTACGCCTCTATAGAAGGAATTTATACAATTTTGTGATCAAACGTACTCCATGCGATATGAGGAATGTTAAAGTCGCCCAAAACAATCATTGAATCGGAAGTTCTAGTCATTAAACTAACAGTTTTAGGCAAGGAGATATGTTCCATATAAACTGATATATCAGATGCGGGAGGAATAAATCAAACAGCTAAATATAAATGGATCTTGTATATGCGGATCCGAATGCAATTAAATTCAATGGAATCGAGAACAGCTATGTTAACATCACCTCGACTCTGTCAATGCGGTCATTTCTAAACACTTGATAATCATTTGAAAGAATTTTAGCGTTGAAAGTGTGTGGTTTGAGTCAGGTTTTTGTAAATGTGATGATGTTATATTTGTAGTGAATGGATTATAAATAAAGGTCCATTAATTTGGTATTGAAAACTCTAGCATTTTGATAATAAATACTCACAGTCTTTAGTTTTTTGAAGCGTCGTTACAACTCGAAGCCGTTGCTAAGCCGTGAATTTTTGAATTTGGCCTATACTCAAATTCCCGCACCGGATGGCCAGAGAGAGCTGCTCGGCAAAGCTTTAAAGTCTTTTACGAATACGTCATTTCTAAATGACGACATATCTCTTCCATAATTAAATTTAAATTTTCTTCTTACTACATTATCAGCTTTCTTTTTAGATGTGTAGGACTTTAAGTCGACTTCAGTAGTATCTTTTTCAAAACGCGGCACGAAAATTGATCTCCTACGCGGAACCACAATCAGATCTTTATCATTTGGAATAGGGTTTAGAGTTAGAGATGGGAGCTCAAGGGTTTTCTTTGGAGCAGACCTCAAAGAAGCAGACTTGGAAGTTGAAATTTCATCTGAGGGATTGGGTGCGTTTGCGTTTCTTTTCGTGGCCATCTTTTTTAGAAGTAGGTGAAATGTCATCTAAACACATGAGATATTGAAACCAACATTCATAATTTTTGAACTTTTCATTAAGAAGAGATAAGTTTTTGCCAACTTTAGAACACCCATTCCGCATTTTTCTGAAAAGCTTGAAATTGTTGACCTCAGTTGAAAGGTATTTCAAACAGGACCTTTCCCTCATTTATGGCGGCCGCCACTTTACAAGTTAAGCCATCGAACTTTATGTGGGCAAGCCCATCACAAACCCAGCATGCTACGTAAAGTCCGGAATCGCTTTTAATCTTACAATTATCAAAAATGCAAGAGGCATTGTAATTAATTGGGTAAAAAGGGTAAAAGGTAAATTTGGAAGGTTAATTTAAAAAAGAAACAGCACAGACTTAAAGTAGTAAATGCCTATGAAAGTAATTGTAGCGAGCAGTTTGACACACATTGCATTTTGACACTTACAGCCTGATTCTAATGTGGTAACAACTTTCTTCACCGCGGCAACTTTCTTCATGTGGTAACTTTTGTACTCTTTTGGAATTCTGCCCACGAAAGTAGCCGGATAATTGTTTACCCACTAAAATAGGTGGTAACATCAATGTAACCACGCAAAAGCTGTTGTTTAGAAAAAGGCAATACTGAAAAATAAAGAATTATGAGCGCAAATAAGTAAACATAATAGTAACAAGTAAGGAAGGTTAATTTCGGGTGTAACCGAACATTTCATACTCAGTTGAGAGCTATGGTGACAACATAAGGGAAAATAACCATGTAGGAAAATGAACCGAGGGAAACCCTGGAATGTGTTTGTATGACATGTCTATCAAATGAAAGGCATTAAAGAGTATTTTATGAGGGAGTGCGCCATAGTTCTATAGATGGACGCCATTTAGGGATATAGCCATAAAGGTGGATCAGGGTTGACCCTAGAATGCGTTTGTACAATATGGGTATCAAATGAAAGGTATTAATGAGTATTTTAAAAGGGCGTGGACCTAAGTTCTATAGATGGACGCCTTTTCGAGATATCGCCGTAAAGATGGACCAGGGGTGACTCTAGAATGCGTTTGCACAATATGGGCATCAAACGAATGGTGTTAATGAGTATTTTAAAAGAGAGTGGGCCTTAGTTCTATAGGTGGTCGCCTTTTCGAAATATCGCCATAAATGTGGACCAGGGGTGACTCTAGAATGCGTTTGTACGATATGGATATCAAATTAAAGGTATTAATGAGTATTTTAAAAGGGAGTAATCCTTAGTTCCATAGGTGGACGCCGTTTCGAGATATCGCCATAAAGGTGGACCAGGGGTGACCCTAGAATATGTTTGTACAATATGGGTATCAAAAGAAAGGTGTTAATGAGTATTTTAAAAGGGAGTAATCCTTAGTTCCATAGGTGGACGCCGTTTCGAGATATCGCCATAAAGGTGGACCAGGGGTGACCCTAGAATTTGTTTGTACAATATGGGTATCAAAAGAAAGGTGTTAATGAGTATTTCAAAAGGGTGTGGGGCTTAGTTCTATAGGTGGACACCTTTTCGGAATATCGCCACAAAGGTGGACCAGGGGTGACTCTAGAATGTGTTTGTACGATATGGGTATCAAATTAAAGGTATTAATGAGGGTTTTAAAAGGGAGTGGTGGTTGTTGTATAGGTGGTCGCATTTTCGAGATATCGCCATAAAGGTGGACCAAGGGTGACCCTAGAATTTGTTTGTACAATATGGGCATCAAAAGAAAGGTGATAATGAGTATTTTAAAAGGGAGTATTCCTTAGTTCCATAGGTGGACGCCGTTTCGAGATATCGCCATAAAGGTGGAGCAGGGGTGACCCTAGAATTTGTTTGTACAATATGGGTATCAAAAGAAAGGTGTTAAGGAGTATTTTAAAAGGGTGTGGGGCTTACTTCTATAGGTGGACGCCTTTTCGAGATATCGCCATAAAGGTGGACCAGGGGTGACTCTAGAATGAGTTTGTACGATATGGGTATCAAATTAAAGGTATTAATGAGAGTTTTAAAAGGAGTGGTGGTAGTTGTATATGTGAAGGCGTTTTCCAGATATCGACCAAAATGTGGACTAGGGTGACCCAGAACATTATCGGTTGGATACCGCTAATTTATTTATATATGTAATACCTGGCAAGATTTTAAGGGTGTTTTATTTCGCCCTGCAGAACTTTTTCATTTTCTTCTACTTAATATGGTAGGTGTCACAACCATTTTATAAAGTTTTTTCTAAAGTTATATTTCGCGTCAATAAAACAATCCAATTACCTTACCATGTTTCATCCCTTTTTTCGTATTTGGTATAGAATTATGGCATTTTTTTCATTTTTCGCAATTTTCGATATCGAAAAAGTGGGCGTGGTCATAGTCGGATTTCGTTCATTTTTCATACCAAGGTAAAGTGGGTTCAGATAAGTACGTGAACTGAGTTTAGTAAAGATATATCGATTTTTGCTCAAGTTATCGTGTTAACGGCCGTGCGGAAGGACAGACGGACGACTGTGTATAAAAACTGGGCGTGGCATCAACGGATTTCGCCCATTTTCACAGAAAACAGTTACCGCCATAAAATCTATGCCCCTACCAAATTTCAAAAGGATTGGTTAATTTTTGTTCGATTTATGGCATTAAAAGTATCCTAGACAAATTAAATGAAAAAGGCCGGAGCCACGCCCATTTTTAAATTTTCTTTTATTTTTGTATTTTGTTGCACCATATCATTACTGGAGTTGAATCTTGACATAATTTACTTATATACTGTAAAGATATTAAATTTTTTGTTAAAATTTTACTTAAAAAAAATTTTTTTTTTAAAAGTGGGCGTGGTCCTTCTCCGATTTTGCTAATTTTTATTAAGCGTACATGCATTAATAAGAGTAACGTTCCTACCAAATTTCATCATGATATCTTCAACGACTGCCAAATTACAGCTTGCAAAATTTTAAATTACCTTCTTTAAAAAGTGGGCGGTGCCACGCCCATTGTCCAAAATTTTACTAGTTTTATATTTTGCGTCATAGGTTCAACTCATTTACCAAGTTTCATCGCTTTATCGGTCTTTTGTAATGAATTATCGCACTTTTTCGGTTTTTCGAAATTTTCGATATCGAAAAAGTGGGCGTGGTTATAGTCCGATATCGTTTATTTTAAATAGCGATCTGAGATGAGTGCTCAGGAACCTACATACCAAATTTCATCAAGATACCTCAAAATTTACTCAAGTTATCGTGTTAACGGACGGACGGACGGACGGACGGACATGGCTCAATCAAATTTTTTTTCGATCCTGATTATTTTGATATATGGAAGTCTATATCTATCTCGATTCCTTTATATATGTACAACCAACCGTTATCCAATCAAACTTAATATACTCTTTGAGCTCTGTCCAACTGAGTATAAAAAAGTGTTGCCTCTTGCTATATATTATATATTTGTTGACATTATGTACTTTCACAGAATAAATTACAATATAGCTATGCAAAATCTTATGCATGTATGCACATGTATATACACATCGTCCCGTTTATTCGTTAACATCGTATCTACGAGTGACACATTTTCGGTAAAGCCATGGCGGAACCATACACGGTGGCAGCATGGTGACATGCCTACAAACATAAATAAAAATTGCATGAACTTCGTTTTTGTAAATTCGATGGACAAATGTCAAAATCGTACTGCGCCGGAAGTTGATGTATCAAATTAAATAAAAAAAGTTTATATTCAGCTGTCCCATGCTGTCACCTTGTATCGTTCCGCCATGGGTAAAGCGAAGAAAACCAACTTCTAAATTTCACCACATACACTGGTGAGTTTTTCGGTGATAACAGCGTTACCACTTTGGCCATAATCGCGAATAAAACAACTGGTAACGATTTTCGGTTACATAATGTTCTGGGTACTATTTTACCGGTAACGCTAAGAATCGGGCCGTTAATAAACAGAAACGCAAACAACTGTGATAAAGAAGGTAAGAAATTATAGAATGCACACAAAAACAATTTCAAGGGTAAACAATAGCCAATCAACTGCAACAAAAACAATATGCAAAAATGACTCGGCAAATGCAAAGAAAGCAAAAATTAAGTTGACCTATTTCAATTATACATATATTCAAACAAAAAAACTTTTATTTTATTATTTTTAGTTGCACACTTATTTCTTGCACTAAACTTAATCACAGAGAAGGCCCTAAACTTAGTAAAACTTATTATTTTCCAAGACTTATCCACATGGAGAAAATTTAACAACTTCACAGCTAAATTACGTTTGCGATGGTTAAAATATCTCGACCCGTTCTGAAGTTATGACATCCAAGAAACGAGAACTTCACTTTAAATTCGCAATTTTTTGTAAATTATGATTTAAAAAAAAAAAACCCAATTTTAGGGGCAATCCTAATATTTGACCCTCTACCAAACAAGGTAACTATTTGGGTTATCTAAGGAGAAGTTGTTTTAGGTGGCCCGAAATAAAAATGTTCTCCCATATATAGATATAAGCGATGCATTCTTTAAATTTCAAAAACATAATTGGTTGGTAGTCCCCAAACGATGTTTCATGGTTCTTGCTATCAGTATAATGTAGATTTGATGATGACCCTATTATCTGAATATATATTATATACATAACCGATATTGACCATCAACCAGACAGACGGTTATGGCTAAATCAACTCAGCTGGTTATCCTGATCTGATCATTTCGGCATACTTATTGATGAAACTAACTCTTTTGCTTTAGGTATTTACTATGTTTGATTCCGAACCAAACTGAATATAACATTTTGTTTCCATGAAATTTTTAGTATAAAATTTGAGAAATTGCTTTGGTCTATTTTGAAACTATCATCAATTATTCTTTGAAAAGCGTCTCCGAAGAAATCAAGTTTAGCCAGTGAATAACAAGAAGCTCTTCCAAAATTCACTAAAATCTCATTTTTGTCAGTCAGTTATACTCATACATATGTAGTGCTAGAACTTTTAGAAAAAGTATCGATACCCGTACTGATTTAAAATACTCGGATCAAAGTATCGATCCTAGTACTCATACTCGATCCAAGTGAGTACCGGAATTTTTACCAAATGTTAAGAAGCTTTTTTCTCAAAAGAGATCATATGCTTCGAATTTAGGAGAAAACAAGTACGGAAGTTTAAGTTTGACGAAACCGAACATTATATAGCCAGTTGTCTGCTCTTAACACATATTTTAAGGAAACGTTTAAAGAGAAACGTCACGAACGAAATTATTAAAAAGAAACCCTGTAAGAGGTTAAGATTAAAACTGTAAGCACTTTTTGTTTAAAGTAGTCGGGGTCTTTATCCGATCAATATATACTAGTATCGCCTGTGGTCGAAATTCGACCAACTCTTATTTTTTCAACTCAGTCTATGAATCCAGTGTTGGGGGTAGTGAAATAATGCGTTAATAGTTAAGCAGTGAGCGGAAATATAGCAAACTGGTCTAACTTACTTAAATTTTTCATTAAGACATTGTAATTTTTATTGTATTTTCTTAAATTTTCTACAAAATTTTCAAATGTAATTATAACCTTTTGGTATGGAGCTCCTTAAACAAAAATATAAAAAATATGTAAAATCAAAAGAAATTGACATAGAATTAAGGTGAAATTACTTGACATTAAATTGAAAAATAGGTTTTTCCACACCACCCTGGAGGTCCCCGTTGGGGCGCTTCCGAAGTTAGTTTTGTGTGCTCGGTTCCCCAGTAGGCCTATATCTCCCATATACATATATCGCCCATTTACTTCAATAGTGTCATAATTCAAAAACACGAACTTTTAGTTAAAAACGAAGAAATGTGCTTAAGGAATTTAGCCTATTTCACGCCACCCGTTAGGTATGCAATTGGCGCTTTACCGAGTTTAATTTTGTATAAATACATATGTAGTATGTACATAAGTGTGACACAAAACGAAAATTTCGAATAGAATAGAGGATACTTTCATAAAAAATAAAAATATAAAAAAATTATGTAATGAGAAAGAAGGCAGAGTTTACTAAAAAAATTTAAATGAAAGAAAAAAAATAAAGTACTTAAAGTGCAAAAAAATTAAGTGATGTGAATAAACAGTTCCATATAAAAACGCAATAAGTGCACTTGGACCTTTTTCCGGGTTTTAATGTTATCATTGTGGAAATATGAAGATTCTAATATTCGGATATTTAATGTCGGGATTCCCATTGAGATATATGTACGTAATTAATTTGTATTAAATTTGTAAACATTCATATTCATGAAATGGAGATGAATATATATGACCATATCTACCATAAAATATCGTCTGAGAACGATATAATACTAAGATATAGGAAAGCAGAATAAATTAGAAAAAAAAAAGAAAAAGAAACAAAAACATTGAAATTATTCATGCAAACATATTTACTAAAATAAAATTGATTTCATAATTTTAAGCGACAGAAAAAAATTTGGATTTTGGGATCTAAGCATCCGATTAATGGACATATAATCAAACAAAGTTAGCCTAATAATAAATATAGTGGGTAATATACTGCCTATGCAATATTTCGAGCTAAAATCGAAAACTTTTTTGGGTCGTTTTTTTCGTTTAATATACAACGTGAATTTTTCCGATTCAATCAAGTTGCATTTAAATAATAATAAACTAAGTTGAAATAAAAGATAATATAATAAAATAAAATAAGAAATATGAAAATAAATTAGCATAAAAGACAATATACAAATTTTAATGTAATATCTTTGTAGCAAATTTATTTATTTTTTGTTCACTATAAGACGTGCTATATCTAAAATGAAAATGAAAAATGAAAATCTGGAAATGCAAAAAACATTTGGGTCAAATTTGCAATTAATTGTTATAAATAAATAAATTTAGTGAGTTTGAACGAAAGTTGACTCATTATTTCTGATTTATTTTTTTTTAAAGCACCTAAAATGAAAAACAAAGAATCTGTTAAATAAAGACCTATGCTTTTACGTGTAAGTAAAATTTGTCCAAAAAAATAGGCCGGTTAAGTTATTACTTCTCTTTAAAGTTTTTTTGTGTGCTAACAATTATTTTAGAACAATTTTTTAAAGATTTTGGTACAAACCAATATAGGTAATTGGAAACAATGGTAAACAATATTTTATTTCAACAGAAAATGAGCGAAGCAGTAGTTCTCTCACCGTTTGGCGTGTACAAATATATACATATGTAGAGATGAAACATTTGAGCAACGGAACAATTGAGAATTTTGAGCTATGTGCTCAGGGGGGTTTGTGAACATAATGCGTCCTACAGATGGCAATTTCGATAGTTGCACAGATTTTCGAATTTACAAAAAACTTTTTCTATTAATTATAAACAAATAGAGTAATATTTGTTAACAAAATAGTCCTATGCACTGCGGCTGATCAATACGAATCGATTCATATAACTTTTATATGATTTTACGTATGCTAAGTATGCGAAACAGCCTGTCAATTGATTGTATGGAAATTTTGTTAGCGTATTAATATATAGATAGTGGGTAATATACTGCCTATGAAATATATCGAGATAAAATCAAATACTTTTTGGGTCGTTTTTTTTTTCGTTTTATATACAACGTGAAATTTTCCGATTCAATCAAGTTGCATTTAAATAATAATAATCTAAGTTGAAATAAAAGATAATATAATAAAATAAAATAAGAAATATCAAAATAAATTAGCATAAAAGACAATATAAAATTTTAATGTAATATCTTTGTAGCAAATTTATTTATTTTTTGTTCACTATAAGACGTGCTATATCTAAAATGAGTATAAAATCTGGAAATGCAAAAAACATTTGGGTCAAATTTGCAATTAATAGTTATAAATAAATAAATCTAGTGAGTTTGAACAAAAGTATACTCATTATTTCTGATTTATTTTTTTTTAAAGCACCTAAAATGAAAAACAAAGAATCTGTTAAATAAAGACCTATGATTTTACGTGTAAGTAAAATTTGTCCAAAAAAATAGGCCGGTTAAGTTATTACTTCTCTTTAAAGTTTTTTTGTGTGCTAACAATTATTTTAGAACAATTTTTTAAAGATTTTGGTACAAACCAATATAGGTAATTGGAAACAATGGTAAACAATATTTTATTTAAACAGAAAATGAGCGAAGCAGTAGTTCTCTCACCGTTTGGCGTGTACAAATATATACATATGTAGAGATGAAACATTTGAGCAACGGAACAATTGAGAATTTGGAGCTATGTACTCAGGGGGGTTTGTGAACATAATGCGTGAAATGCAAAAAACATTTGGGTCAAATTTGCAATTAATTGTTATAAATAAATAAATTTAGTGAGTTTGAACAAAAGTTGACTCATTATTTCTGATTTATTTTTTTTTAAAGCACCTAAAATAAAAAACAAAGAATCTGTTAAATAAAGACCTATGCTTTTACGTGCAAGTAAAATTTGTCAAAAAAAATAGGCCGGTTAAGTTATTACTTCTCTTTAAAGTTTTTTTTGTGTGCTAATATTTGAGTAATATTTGTTAACAAAAATAGTCCTATGCACTGCGGCCGATCAATACGAATCGATTTATATAACTTTTATATGATTTTACGTATGCTAAGTATGCGAAACAGCCTGTTAATTGATTGTATGGAAATTTTGTTAGCATATTAATATATAGATAGTGGGTAATATACTGCCTATGCAATATTTCGAGCTAACATCGAAAACTTTTTTGAGTCGTTTTTTTCCGTTTAATATACAACGTGAAATTTTCCGATTCAATCAAGTTGCATTTAAATAATAATAAACTGAGTTGAAATAAAAGATAATATAATAAAATAAAATAAGAAATATCAAAATAAATTAGCATAAAAGACAATATACAAATTTTAATGTAATATCTTTGTAGCAAATTTATTTATTTTTTGTTCACTATAAGACGTGCTATATCTAAAATGAAAATGAAAAATGAAAATCTGGAAATGCAAAAAACATTTGGGTCAAATTTGCAATTAATTGTTAAAAAGAAATAAATTTAGTGAGTTTGAACAAAAGTTGACTCATTATTTCTGATTTATTTTTTTTTAAAGCACCTAAATTGAAAAACAAAGAATCTGTTAAATAAAGACCTATGATTTTACGTGTAAGTAAAATTTGTCCAAAAAAATAGGCCGGTTAAGTTATTACTTCTCTTTAAAGTTTTTTTGTGTGCTAACAATTATTTTAAAACAATTTTTTAAAGATTTTGGTACAAACCAATATAGGTAATTGGAAACAATAGTAAACAATATTTTATTTCAACAGAAAATGAGCGAAGCAAATATATACATATGTAGAGATGAAACATTTGAGCAACGGAACAATTGAGAATTTGGAGCTATGTACTCAGGGGGGTTTGTGAACATAATGCGTCCTACAGATGGCAATTTCGATAGTTGCACAGATTTTCGAATTTACAAAAAACTTTTTCAATTAATTATAAACAAATAGAGTAATATTTGTTAACAAAAATAGTCCTATGCACTGCGGCTGATCAATACGAATCGATTTATATAACTTTTATATGATTTTACGTATGCTAAGTATGCGAAACAGCCTGTCAATTGATTGTATGGAAATTTTGTTAGCGTATTAATATCTAGATTACCAAGGACCATATTTCCCTCAAATTGCAAAGTGATATAAACGGCTTTTGATTTACGGCTTTCAAAAACTTTTAAATTTTCTTCTACTTAATAAGAACGGTACCACGCCCATTTCATAAAAATGTTAAATATTTTTTTTTATCGCAAAGTTAATCCACTCGTCAAGTTTCACCACTTCGGTTTTTGTTAGTTCATTTTCCCTTTTTATACTCAGTTGAGCAGAGCTCACAGAGTATATTAACTTTGATTGGATAACGGTTGGTTGTACAGGTATAAAGAAATCGAGACAGATATAGACTTCTATATATCAAAATCATCAGTATCGAAAAAAAATTTGATTGAGCCATGTCCGTCCGTCTGTCCGTCTGTCCGTTAACACGATAACTTGAGTAAATTTTGAGATATCTTGATGAAGTTTGGTATGCAGGTTCCTGGGCACTCACCTCAGATCGCTATTTAAAATGAACGATATCGGACTACAGCCACGCCCACCTTTTCGTTAGCACGATAACTTGAGCAAAAATCGATATATCTACTATATCGATATACTAAAATTAGTTCACGTACTTATCTGAACTCACTTTATCATGGTGCTAACAATGTGCGAAATCCGACTATGACCACGCCCACTTTTTCGATATCGAAAATTTCGAAAAATGAAAAAAATGTCATAATTCTATACCAAATACGAAAAAAGGGACGAAACATGTTGATTTGATTGATTTATTGACGCCTTCACATATACAACTAAGGGCCACTCCCTTTCAAAACCTTCATTAATACCTTTAGTTTGATACCCATATCGTACAAACGCATTATAGAGTCACCCCTGGTCCACCTTTATGGCGATATCTCGAAAAGACATCCACCAATAGAACTAAGGCCCACTCCCTTTTAAATAATCATTAACACCTTTCATTTGATACCCATAACGTACAAACGCATTCTAGAGTTACCACTGGTCCACTTTTATGGCGATATCCGGAAAAGGCGTCCACCTATAGAACTAAGGCCCACTTTCTTTTAAAATACTCATTAACACCTTTCATTTGATACCCATATCGTACAAACGCATCATAGAATTACCCCTGGCCACCTTTATGGCGATATCCGGAAAATCCGTCCACCTATAGAACTAAGGCCCACTTCCTTTTAAAATACTCATTAGCACCTTTCATTTGATACCCATATCGTACAAACAAATTCTAGAGTCACCCCTGGTCCACCTTTATGGCGATTTCCCGAAAAGGAGTCCACCTATAGATCTATGGCCCATTCCCTTTTAAAATACTCTTTAATACCTTCCATTTGATACCCATGTCATACAAACACATTCCAGGGTTACCCTAGGTTCATTTTCCTATATGGTGATTTTCCCTTATTTTGTCTCCAAAGCTCTCAGCTGAGTATGTAATGTTCGGTTACACCCGAACTTAACTTTCCTTACTTGTTGTTTTTAATTTTTGAAGGTGGGCGTGGATATAATCTGATTTCGACCGTTCTCAGTACCAATATATCGCCAACGATGCTGTAAAACTGCTAACTCCATCCGCAAAAATTTAACAGTAGAATAAAAGCATGAAAATTTAAAATGGATTAAAATTTCAAGGAGTTAGCAGCTTTTCATAATTTTGTTGAATCTAGTGATTTTAGACAATAAACACATAATATTCCTTTACCACCAAGGGCAGAAATCGTCTCCCATTCCACTATTTTCAAAAAGTTGGTTTAAGTGAAATATGGAGTTTTCACCACATCGCCGACGATCTTATATTTTTAATCGACTGAACCTTGTTAACTTTAAACATGTACGCCATCGGCACTTGTTAAGCATCGGGGTAAAGTATCGATACTTTACTCAGTACTCGGAAAAAAGCATCGAGTGCAAAGTACCGATACTACTCACTCAGTACCCGTATCATTCCATCACTACACATACATATGTACACATGTCGGTAGATATGTAAGTATGAATATTTATTTCTGCATTCGTTTCTAGTGTACATTAAAGTAACTATTTTTTGGTTTGTTTATACAACAAACTAAGCGCTATAAATCATAAAATATTTTGAAACTTTTTCTCGTCAGAAGACCTTACAAAACAAAAGAAGAAAATAAAATATGAAAAGAGATGACGTTGAAGTGACATACAGGACTCACCAGTCAGAATAAGAACACACATACTGTGATCTCAGCGGCCAAGTGACGTACTTCCACACTTGACATCCCAACAAAAAATGTAGACCTTATGTGTCTAAGGCTTATTTAATGTAAATAGATATATTCTGTGTCAAATGAGGACGGAAAATCGTTTCAATATACACCAAATTTCCATTCTGTTGGAAAATTATCACAATAGAGAAAAACAAGTAAGGAAGGCTAAGTTCGGGTGCAACCGAACATTACATACTCAGCTGAGAGCTATGGAGACAAAATAAGGGAAAATCACCATGTAGGAAAATGAACCTAGGGACGCCTTTTTGAGATATCGCCATAAAGGTGGACCAGGGGTGACTCTGGAATTGGTTTGTACGATGTGGGTATCAAATGAAAGGTGTTAATGAGTATTTTAAAAGGGAGTGGACCTTAGTTCTACAAGGTGACGCCTTTTGGAGATATCGCCATAAAGTTGGACCAGGGGTGACTCTAGAATTTGTTTGTACGATATGGGTAGCAAATGAAAAGTGTTAATGAGTATTTTAAAAGGGCGCGGGCCTTAGCTCTATAGGTGGACGCCTTTTCGAGATATCGCCATAAAGGTGGACCAGGGGTGACTCTAGAATTGGTTTGTACAATGTGGGTATCAAATGAAAGGTGTTAATGAGTATTTTAAAAAGGGAGTGGGCCTTTTTTCTATAGGGTGACGCCTTTTTGAGATATCGCCATAAAGGTGGACCAGGGGTGACTCTAGAATGAGTTTGTAAAATATGGGTATCAAACGAAAGGTGTTAATGAGTATTTTAAAAGGAGCGGTGGTAGTTGTGTATGTGAAGTCGTTTTCGAGATATTGACCAAAATGTGGACCAGGGTGACCCAGAACATAATCTGTCGGGTGCCGCTAATTTATTTATATATGTAATACCACGAACAATATTCCTGCAAAGATTCCAAGGGCTTTTGATTTCGCCCTGCAGAACTTTTCCATTTTCTTCTACTTAATATGGTAGGTGTCACACCCGTTTTGCAAAGTTTTTTCTACAGTTATATTTTGCGTCAATAAACCAATTGAATTACCATGTTTCATCCCTTTTTTCGTATTTGATATAGAATTATGGCATTTTTTTTTTTAATTTTTCGTAACTTTCGATATCGAAAAGGTGGGCGTGGTTATAGTCGGATCTCGGCCATTTTCTACACCAATACAAAATGAGTTCAGAAAATTACGTGAACTGAGTTTAGTAAAGATATATCGATTTTTGCTCAAGTTATCGTGTTAACGGCCGAGCGGAAGGAAAGACGGTCGACTGTGTATAAAAACTGGGCGTGGCTTTTGAAATTTTCTTTTATTTTTGTACTTTATTGTACCATATCATTACTGGAGTCGAATGTTGACATAATTTACTTATATACTGTAAAGATATTAAATTTTTTGTTAAAATTTGACTTAAAAAATTTTTTTTAAAGTGGGCGTGGTCGTTCGCCGATTTTGCTAATTTTTATTAAGCATGCATATAGTAATAGGAGTAACGTTCCTGCCAAATTTAATCATGATATCTTCAACGACTGCCAAATTACAGCTTGCAAAACTTTTAAATTACCTTCTTTTAAAAGTGGAGCCACGCCCATTGTCCAAAATTTTACTAATTTTCTATTCTGCGTCATATGTTCAACTCACTTACCAAGTTTCATCGCTTTATCCATCTTTGGTAATGAATTATCGCAATTTTTCGGTTTTTCGAAATTTTCTATATTGAAAAAAGTGGGCGTGGTTATAGTCCGAAACCGTTCGTTTTAAATAGCGATCTGAGATGAGTGCCCGGGAACCTACATACCAAATTTCATCAAGATACCTCAAAATTTATTCAAGTTATCGTGTTAACGGGCAGACGGACGGACGGACATGGCTCAATCAAATTTTTTTTCGATACTGATTATTTTGATATATTGAATTGTATATCTATCTCGATTCCTTTGTACCTGTACAACCAACCAACTGAGTATAATCACAACGAGGCACTTGAAATCTGTTCCAGCTAGTGCTGTTATCTTACCACCTTGCACTTGGTACATGGACTTACTTTAAACGATTGAGAAAAGCATTCTCTGCCAAAAAAGGTATCGAGGGAAAGGACTCTATACTTAGCCGTATCGTAAAATCTGAATAAACTTATGAAAATTAATCCGTTAAAGACATTTTAAAGAAACTCACTCAAGCTCGCTATTGCTTCGTAACCATAGAAGCCTCTTAAATGAAACGATTTCTTATGTAAGTTGCAAGGTATACACGGTTTACGAGCTTTGCGAGTGAGCTGCGTTACCATGCTTATCAAGTTATCGGCTTATGTGGTTATTTTTTTACTCGATTAGAAAAACAAAATACATTAGGCAGAAATGATATAATTAAGATAACTGTAAAAAAAGATCAGTAAAGCCCTATAAACTTCAAAATCATAGTATTTTTTTAGAAAAAACGCTCCAACTAGCTAAGGAATCTCACCATGGCGTAACCTTACAGGTGGTAGAAGAAAATCAGCTAATTGGTACTATTTTAGCTGCTTCGACATTTCAATTTCTGGCGCAGAAGGTTTTTGACACTAAATGAAAGAATTACAAAAACAAAACACATGTAATGCGTGTGTTTGTTTGTATGTATGCCACCCTGCCGCCACCTTGTTGTTTTCGTTTATTTGCGTAGTCGTATGTACATTTCTGTGGACATTTGACAAAACAACTTCTATCGAAATAAGACAATTCTCCAAGATTTTTATCATATATATGAAATTTCAAGGCGCATATTTCTGTCTTATAGCCATATTCCTAGGACCGTTAGCTCAAAAGTTATGACGGTCATCAAAATAACTTCTTTTGTAGTTTTTCACAATTACGGGTGACAAAAGAGCTTGTCTCGATTAAGTTGGAATTTCCAACGTAAAAATCATAACGGAAATTATTCAAAAAAACTTGTCTCTGTTTATCGTTTGAGTAACTTCAACAATTTTAATTTGACAAAACAACTTGTTTCGATTGAAGTTCTTTTGTCATATGCATGCTTAAAAAAAACTGCTTTCTTAATTTGAACAAGCTGATTTGTCAATCATTCAAATTGTGACAGAACATCTTGCATCAATACAGGTTATTTATTGCGAAAAACAGTGTAAACAGTGAAATCTTATTTGCAGAGAAGTGCTTTAGCTAAACTTATAAAAGTAAAATAAGCAAATTTAAGTTGCTTTTCGAAAATAAAACAAGTTTTATTGAAAAAAATGGGTAGAGGTAAAAAATTAGTGGCTTTAGCCCAAAAAATAAAAGTGACCTCCAATATATGCCCTAGTAAAAGTGTGCAAAATAAAAAAATAGTTCATCAATTTAGCTTCGTGGATAGTGAAGTATTGAATGAACTCTCAAATGAAACAGCTTCATCCTATAATGTGCTCTTCGGTACTAATAACATTTCTATGTTGCGACAACATCTAAATACTTCCCAATTTAGGAGCATTGAAAGCGACCACT